>NW_026525431.1:0-46878 GCF_943734705.1 Anopheles coustani | reverse complement strand
TTGTTAAAACTTACGTAGAAAGTGCTTCGAAGCACCTCAAATGGTGTTTGGATGTTGTTTGAAACCTACGTAGAAAGTGCTTCGAAGCACCTCAAATGGTGTTTGGATGTTGTTGAAACTTCGTAGAAAGTGCTTCGAAAGCACCTCAAATGGTGTTTGGATGTGGTTGAAAACTACGTAGAAAAGTGCTTCGAAGCAGCTCAAATGGTGTTGGATTGTTGTTGAAACTTCGTAGAAAGTGCTTCGAAGCACCTCAAATGGTGTTTGGATGTGGTTGAAACTACGGTTAAAGTGCTTCGAAGCACCTTAAATGGTATTTGGATGTGGTTGAAACTACGTAGAAAATGCTTCGAAGCACCTCAAATGGTGTTTAGATGTTGTTAAAACTACGTAGAAAGTGCTTCAATGCAGCTCAAATGGTGTTTGGATGTTGTTAAAACTACGTAGAAAGGTAGCTTCGAGAAGCACCTCAAATGGTGTTGTGGATGTTGTTAAAACTACGTAGAAAAGTGCTTCGAATGCAGCTCAAATGGTGTTTGGATGTTGTTACTAGACTACGAGAGAAAGTGCTTCGAAAGCACCTCAAATGGTGTTTGGATGTTGTTGAAACTACGTAGAAAGTGCTTCGAAGCACTCAAATGGTGTTTGGATGTTGTTGAAACTTCGTAGAAAGTGCTTCGAAGCACCTCAAATGGTGTTTGGATGTAGTTAAAACTACGTAGAAAGTGCTTCGAAGCACCTCAAATGGTGTTTGGATGTTGTTGAAACTACGTAGAAAGTGCTTCGAAGCACCTCAATGGTGTTTGGATGTGGTTGAAACTACGGTTAAAGTGCTTCGAAGCACCTTAAATGGTATTTGGATGTGGTTGAAACTACGTAGAAAATGCTTCGAAGCACCTCAAATGGGTGTTTGGATGTTGTTAAAACTACGTAGAAAGTGCTTCGAAGCACCTCAAATGGTGTTTGGATGTTGTTGAAACTACGTAGAAAGTGCTTCGAAGCACCTCAAATGGTGTTTGGATGTTGTTGAAACTTCGTAGAAAGTGCTTCGAAGCACCTCAAATGGTGTTTGGATGTGGTTGAAACTACGTAGAAAGTGCTTCGAAGCAGCTCAAATGGTGTTTGGATGTTGTTGAAACTTCGTAGAAAGTGCTTCGAAGCACCTCAAATGGTGTTTGGATGTGGTTGAAACTACGGTTAAAGTGCTTCGAAGCACCTTAAATGGTATTTGGATGTGGTTGAAACTACGTAGAAAATGCTTCGAAGCACCTCAAATGGTGTTTAGATGTTGTTAAAACTACGTAGAAAGTGCTTCGAAGCACCTCAAATGGTGTTTAGATGTTGTTAAAACTACGTAGAAAGAGCTTCGAAGCACCTCAAATGGTGTTTGGATGTTGTTGAAACTACGTAGAAAGTGCTTCGAAGCACCTCAAATGGTGTTTGGATGTTGTTAAAACTACGTAGAAAGTGCTTCGAAGCACCTCAAATGGTGTTTGGATGTTGTTAAAACTACGTAGAAAGTGCTTCAATGCAGCTCAAATGGTGTTTGGATGTTGTTAAAACTACGTAGAAAGTGCTTCAATGCAGCTCAATGGTGTTTGGATGTTGTTCAAACTACGTAGAAAGTGCTTCGAAGCACCTCAAATGGTGTTTGGATGTGGTTGAAACTACGGTTAAAGTGCTTCGAAGCACCTTAAATGGTATTTGGATGTGGTTGAAACTACGTAGAAAATGCTTCGAAGCACCTCAAATGGTGTTTGGATGTTGTTAAAACTACGTAGAAAGTGCTTCGAAGCACCTCAAATGGTGTTTGGATGTTGTTGAAACTACGTAGAAAGTGCTTCGAAGCACCTCAAATGGTGTTTGGATGTTGTTGAAACTTCGTAGAAAGTGCTTCGAAGCACCTCTCAAATGGTGTTTGGATGTTGTTAAAACTACGTAGAAAGTGCTTCGAAGCACCCTCAAATGGTGTTTGGATGTGGTTGAAACTACGTAGAAAGTGCTTCGAAGCACCTCAAATGGTGTTTGGATGTTGTTGAAACTTCGTAGAAAGTGCTTCGAAGCACCTCAAATGGTGTTTGGATGTAGTTAAAACTACGTAGAAAGTGCTTCGAAGCATCTCAAATGGTGTTTGGATGTTGTTGAAACTTCGTAGAAAGTGCTTCGAAGCACCTCAAATGGTGTTTGGATGTTGTTCAAACTACGTAGAAAGTGCTTCGAAGCACCTCAAATGGTGTTTGTATGTTGTTGAAACTACGTAGAAAGTGCTTCGAAGCACCTAAAATGATGTTTGGATGTTGTTGAAACTTCGTAGAAAGTGCTTCGAAGCACCTCAAATGGTGTTTGGATGTTGTTGAAACTACGTAGAAAGTGCTTCGAAGCACCTCAAATGGTGTTTGGATGTTGTTGAAACTACGTAGAAAGTGCTTCGAAGCACCTTAAACGATGTTTGGATGTGGTTGAAACTACGTAAAAAGTGCTTCGAAGCACCTAAAACGATGTTTGGATATGGTTGAAACTACGTAGAAAGTGCTTCGAAGCACCTTAAATGATGTTTGGATGTGGTTGAAACTACGTAGAAAGTGCTTCGAAGCACCTTAAATGATGTTTGGATGTGGTTGAAACTACGTAGAAAGTGCTTCGAAGCACCTTAAACGATGTTTGGATGTGGTTGAAACTACGTAGAAAGTGCTTCGAAGCACCTTTAACGATGTTTGAATGTGGTTGAAACTACGTAGAATGTGCTTCGAAGCACTTTAAACGATGTTTGGATATGGTTGAAACTACGTAGAAAGTGCTTCGAAGCACCTTAAACGATGTTTGGATATGGTTGAAACTACGTAGAAAGTGCTTCGAAGCACCTTAAATGATGTTTGGATGTGGTTGAAACTACGTAGAATGTGCTTCGAAGCACCTTAAATGATGTTTGGATGTGGTTGAAACTACGTAGAAAGTGCTTCGAAGCACCTTAAACGATGTTTGGATGTGGTTGAAACTACGTAGAAAGTGCTTCGAAGCACCTTAAATGTTGTTTGGATGTGGTTGAAACTACGTAGAAAGTGCTTCGAAGCACCTTTAATGATGTTTGGATGTGGTTGAAACTACGTAGAAAGTGCTTCGAAGCACCTTAAACGATGTTTGGATATGGTTGAAACTACGTAGAAAGTGCTTCGAAGCACCTTAAATGATGTTTGGATGTGGTTGAAACTACGGAGAATGTGCTTCGAAGCACCTTAAACGATGTTTGGATATGGTTGAAACTACGTAGAAAGTGCTTCGAAGCACCTTAAATGATGTTTGGATGTGGTTGAAACTACGGAGAATGTGCTTCGAAGCACCTTTAACGATGTTGAATGTGGTTGAAACTACGTAGAATGTGCTTCGAAGCACTTTAAACGATGTTTGGATATGGTTGAAACTACGTAGAAAGTGCTTCGAAGCACCTTAAACGATGTTTGGATATGGTTGAAACTACGTAGAAAGTGCTTCGAAGCACCTTAAATGATGTTTGGATGTGGTTGAAACTACGTAGAATGTGCTTCGAAGCACCTTAAATGATGTTTGGATGTGGTTGAAACTACGTAGAATGTGCTTCGAAGCACCTTAAATGATGTTTGGATATGGTTGAAACTACGTAGAAAGTGCTTCGAAGCACCTTAAACGATGTTTGGATGTGGTTGAAACTACGTAGAAAGTGCTTCGAAGCACCTTAAATGATGTTTGGATGTGGTTGAAACTACGTAGAAAGTGCTTCGAAGCACCTTAAACGATGTTTGGATGTGGTTGAAACTACGTAAAAAGTGCTTCGAAGCATCTAAAACGTTGTTTGGATACGGTTGAAACTACGTAGAACGTGCTTCGAAGCACCTTAAACGATGTTTGGATATGGTTGAAACTACGTAGAAAGTGCTTCGAAGCACCTTTAATGATGTTTGGATGTGGTTGAAACTACGTAGAATGTGCTTCGAAGCACCTTAAATGATGTTTGGATGTGGTTGAAACTACGTAGAAAGTGCTTCGAAGCACCTTAAATGATGTTTGGATGTGGTTGAAACTACGTAGAATGTGCTTCGAAGCACCTTAAACGATGTTTGGATGTGGTTGAAACTACGTAGAAAGTGCTTCGAAGCACCTTAAATGATGTTTGGATGTGGTTGAAACTACGTAGAAAGTGCTTCGAAGCACCTTAAATGATGTTTGGATGTGGTTGAAACTACGTAGAAAGTGCTTCGAAGCACCTTAAATGATGTTTGGATGTGGTTGAAACTACGTAGAAAGTGCTTCGAAGCAGCTTAAATGGTGTTTGGATGTGGTTGAAACTACGTAGAAAGTGCTTCGAAGCACCTTCAATGTTATTTGGATGTGGTTGAAACTACGTAGAAAGTGCTTCGAAGCAGCTTAAATGGTGTTTGGATGTGGTTAAAACTACGTAGAAAGTGCTTCGAAGCAGCTAAAATGGTGTTTGGATGTTGTTGAAACTACGTAGAAAGTGCTTCGAAGCAGCTTAAATGGTGTTTGGATGTGGTTAAAACTACGTAGAAAGTGCTTCGAAGCAGCTAAAATGGTGTTTGGATGTTGTTGAAACTACGTAGAAAGTGCTTCGAAGCAGCTTAAATGGTGTTTGGATGTGGTTGAAACTACGTAGAAAGTACTTTGAAGCAGCTTAAATGGTGTTTGGATGTGGTTGAAACTACGTAGAAAGTACTTCGAAGCAGCTTAAATGGTGTTTGGATGTGGTTGAAACTACGTAGAAAGTGCTTCGAAGCAGCTCAAATGGTGTTTGGATGTGGTTGAAACTACGTAGAAAGTGCTTCGAAGCACCTTCAATGTTGTTTGGATGTGGTTGAAACTACGTAGAAAGTGCTTCGAAGCAGCTAAAATGGTGTTTGGATGTTGTTGAAACTACGTAGAAAGTGCTTCGAAGCAGCTTAAATGGTGTTTGGATGTGGTTAAAACTACGTAGAAAGTACTTTGAAGCAGCTTAAATGGTGTTTGGATGTGGTTGAAACTACGTAGAAAGTGCTTCGAAGCACCTTCAATGTTGTTTGGATGTGGTTGAAACTACGTAGAAAGTACTTCGAAGCAGCTTAAATGGTGTTTGGATGTGGTTGAAACTACGTAGAAAGTGCTTCGAAGCAGCTTAAATGGTGTTTGGATGTGGTTGAAACTACGTAGAAAGTGCTTCGAAGCAGCTTAAATGGTGTTTGGATGTGGTTGAAACTACGTAGAAAGTGCTTCGAAGCACCTTCAATGTTATTTGGATGTGGTTGAAACTACGTAGAAAGTGCTTCGAAGCAGCTTAAATGGTGTTTGGATGTGGTTAAAACTACGTAGAAAGTGCTTCGAAGCAGCTTAAATGGTGTTTGGATGTGGTTGAAACTACGTAGAAAGTGCTTCGAAGCAGCTTAAATGGTGTTTGGATGTGGTTGAAACTACGTAGAAAGTGCTTCGAAGCACCTTCAATGTTGTTTGGATGTGGTTGAAACTACGTAGAAAGTGCTTCGAAGCAGCTCAAATGGTGTTTGGATGTGGTTAAAACTACGTAGAAAGTGCTTCGAAGCAGCTTAAATGGTGTTTGGATGTGGTTGAAACTACGTAGAAAGTGCTTCGAAGCAGCTTAAATGGTGTTTGGATGTGGTTAAAACTACGTAGAAAGTGCTTCGAAGCAGCTAAAATGGTGTTTGGATGTTGTTGAAACTACGTAGAAAGTGCTTCGAAGCAGCTTAAATGGTGTTTGGATGTGGTTGAAACTACGTAGAAAGTGCTTCGAAGCACCTTCAATGTTGTTTGGATGTGGTTGAAACTACGTAGAAAGTGCTTCGAAGCAGCTCAAATGGTGTTTGGATGTGGTTGAAACTGCGTAGAAAGTGCTTCGAAGCAGCTTAAATGGTGTTTGGATGTGGTTGAAACTACGTAGAAAGTGCTTCGAAGCAGCTTAAATGGTGTTTGGATGTGGTTGAAACTACGTAGAAAGTGCTTCGAAGCACCTTCAATGTTGTTTGGATGTGGTTGAAACTACGTAGAAAGTACTTCGAAGCAGCTTAAATGGTGTTTGGATGTGGTTGAAACTACGTAGAAAGTGCTTCGAAGCAGCTTAAATGGTGTTTGGATGTGGTTAAAACTACGTAGAAAGTGCTTCGAAGCAGCTAAAATGGTGTTTGGATGTTGTTGAAACTACGTAGAAAGTGCTTCGAAGCAGCTTAAATGGTGTTTGGATGTGGTTGAAACTACGTAGAAAGTGCTTCGAAGCAGCTTAAATGGTGTTTGGATGTGGTTGAAACTACGTAGAAAGTACTTCGAAGCACCCAAAACGATGTTTGGATGTGGTTGAAACTACGTAGAAAGTACTTCGAAGCAGCTTAAATGGTGTTTGGATGTGGTTAAAACTACGTAGAAAGTGCTTCGAAGCAGCTAAAATGGTGTTTGGATGTGGTTGAAACTACGTAGAAAGTGCTTCGAAGCACCTTCAATGTTGTTTGGATGTGGTTGAAACTACGTAGAAAGTGCTTCGAAGCAGCTCAAATGTTGTTTGGATGTGGTTGAAACTACGTAGAAAGTGCTTCGAAGCACCTAAAACGATGTTTGGATGTGGTTAAAACTACGTAGAAAGTGCTTCGAAGCAGCTCAAATGTTGTTTGGATGTGGTTGAAACTACGTAGAAAGTGCTTCGAAGCAGCTTAAATGTTGTTTGGATGTGGTTGAAACTACGTAGAAAGTGCTTCGAAGCAGCTCAAATGTTGTTTGGATGTGGTTGAAACTACGTAGAAAGTGCTTCGAAGCAGCTTAAATGGTGTTTGGATGTGGTTGAAACTACGTAGAAAGTGCTTCGAAGCAGCTTAAATGGTGTTTGGATGTGGTTAAAACTACGTAGAAAGTGCTTCGAAGCAGCTAAAATGGTGTTTGGATGTTGTTGAAACTACGTAGAAAATGCTTCGAAGCAGCTTAAATGGTGTTTGGATGTGGTTGAAACTACGTAGAAAGTACTTTGAAGCAGCTTAAATGGTGTTTGGATGTGGTTGAAACTACGTAGAAAGTGCTTCGAAGCACCTTCAATGTTGTTTGGATGTGGTTGAAACTACGTAGAAAGTACTTCGAAGCAGCTTAAATGGTGTTTGGATGTGGTTGAAACTACGTAGAAAGTACTTCGAAGCACCTAAAACGATGTTTGAATTTGGTTGAAACTACGTAGAAAGTGCTTCGAAGCACCTCAAATGGTGTTTGGATGTGGTTGAAACTTCGTAGAAAGTGCTTCGAAGCACCTAAAACGATGTTTGGATGTGGTTGAAACTACGTAGAAAGTGCTTCGAAGCACCTTAAACGATGTTTGGATGTGGTTGAAACTACGTAGAAAGTGCTTCGAAGCACCTTAAACGATGTTTGGATGTGGTTGAAACTACGTAGAAAGTGCTTCGAAGCACCTTAAACGATGTTTGGATGTGGTTGAAACTACGTAGAAAGTACTTCGAAGCAGCTTAAATGGTGTTTGGATGTGGTTAAAACTACGTAGAAAGTGCTTCGAAGCAGCTAAAATGGTGTTTGGATGTGGTTGAAACTACGTAGAAAGTGCTTCGAAGCACCTTCAATGTTGTTTGGATGTGGTTGAAACTACGTAGAAAGTGCTTCGAAGCAGCTCAAATGTTGTTTGGATGTGGTTGAAACTACGTAGAAAGTGCTTCGAAGCACCTAAAACGATGTTTGGATGTGGTTAAAACTACGTAGAAAGTGCTTCGAAGCAGCTCAAATGTTGTTTGGATGTGGTTGAAACTACGTAGAAAGTACTTCGAAGCAGCTTAAATGGTGTTTGGATGTGGTTGAAACTACGTAGAAAGTACTTCGAAGCACCTAAAACGATGTTTGAATTTGGTTGAAACTACGTAGAAAGTGCTTCGAAGCACCTCAAATGGTGTTTGGATGTGGTTGAAACTACGTAGAAAGTGCTTCGAAGCACCCAAAACGATGTTTGGATGTGGTTGAAACTACGTAGAAAGTGCTTCGAAGCACCTTAAACGATGTTTGGATGTGGTTGAAACTACGTAGAAAGTGCTTCGAAGCACCTAAAACGATGTTTGGATGTGGTTGAAACTACGTAGAAAGTGCTTCGAAGCACCTTAAACGATGTTTGGATGTGGTTGAAACTACGTAGAAAGTACTTCGAAGCAGCTTAAATGGTGTTTGGATGTGGTTAAAACTACGTAGAAAGTGCTTCGAAGCAGCTAAAATGGTGTTTGGATGTGGTTGAAACTACGTAGAAAGTGCTTCGAAGCACCTTCAATGTTGTTTGGATGTGGTTGAAACTTCGTAGAAAGTGCTTCGAAGCAGCTCAAATGTTGTTTGGATGTGGTTGAAACTACGTAGAAAGTGCTTCGAAGCACCTAAAACGATGTTTGGATGTGGTTTAAAATACGTAGAAAGTGCTTCGAAGCACCTTCAATGTTGTTTGGATGTGGTTGAAACTACGTAGAAAGTACTTCGAAGCAGCTTAAATGGTGTTTGGATGTGGTTGAAACTACGTAGAAAGTACTTCGAAGCACCTAAAACGATGTTTGAATTTGGTTGAAACTACGTAGAAAGTGCTTCGAAGCACCTCAAATGGTGTTTGGATGTGGTTGAAACTTCGTAGAAAGTGCTTCGAAGCACCCAAAACGATGTTTGGATGTGGTTGAAACTACGTAGAAAGTGCTTCGAAGCACCTTAAACGATGTTTGGATGTGGTTGAAACTACGTAGAAAGTGCTTCGAAGCACCTTAAACGATGTTTGGATGTGGTTGAAACTACGTAGAAAGTGCTTCGAAGCACCTTAAACGATGTTTGGATGTGGTTGAAACTACGTAGAAAGTACTTCGAAGCAGCTTAAATGGTGTTTGGATGTGGTTAAAACTACGTAGAAAGTGCTTCGAAGCAGCTAAAATGGTGTTTGGATGTGGTTGAAACTACGTAGAAAGTGCTTCGAAGCACCTTCAATGTTGTTTGGATGTGGTTGAAACTACGTAGAAAGTGCTTCGAAGCAGCTCAAATGTTGTTTGGATGTGGTTGAAACTACGTAGAAAGTGCTTCGAAGCACCTAAAACGATGTTTGGATGTGGTTAAAACTACGTAGAAAGTGCTTCGAAGCAGCTCAAATGTTGTTTGGATGTGGTTGAAACTACGTAGAAAGTGCTTCGAAGCACCTTCAATGTTGTTTGGATGTGGTTGAAACTACGTAGAAAGTGCTTCGAAGCAGCTCAAATGTTGTTTGGATGTGGTTGAAACTACGTAGAAAGTGCTTCGAAGCACCTAAAACGATGTTTGGATGTGGTTAAAACTACGTAGAAAGTGCTTCGAAGCACCTTCAATGTTGTTTGGATGTGGTTGAAACTACGTAGAAAGTACTTCGAAGCAGCTTAAATGGTGTTTGGATGTGGTTGAAACTACGTAGAAAGTACTTCGAAGCACCTAAAACGATGTTTGAATTTGGTTGAAACTACGTAGAAAGTGCTTCGAAGCACCTCAAATGGTGTTTGGATGTGGTTGAAACTTCGTAGAAAGTGCTTCGAAGCACCCAAAACGATGTTTGGATGTGGTTGAAACTACGTAGAAAGTGCTTCGAAGCACCTTAAACGATGTTTGGATGTGGTTGAAACTACGTAGAAAGTGCTTCGAAGCACCTTAAACGATGTTTGGATGTGGTTGAAACTACGTAGAAAGTGCTTCGAAGCACCTTAAACGATGTTTGGATGTGGTTGAAACTACGTAGAAAGTACTTCGAAGCAGCTTAAATGGTGTTTGGATGTGGTTAAAACTACGTAGAAAGTGCTTCGAAGCAGCTAAAATGGTGTTTGGATGTGGTTGAAACTACGTAGAAAGTGCTTCGAAGCACCTTCAATGTTGTTTGGATGTGGTTGAAACTACGTAGAAAGTGCTTCGAAGCAGCTCAAATGTTGTTTGGATGTGGTTGAAACTACGTAGAAAGTGCTTCGAAGCACCTAAAACGATGTTTGGATGTGGTTAAAACTACGTAGAAAGTGCTTCGAAGCAGCTCAAATGTTGTTTGGATGTGGTTGAAACTACGTAGAAAGTGCTTCGAAGCACCTCAAATGGTGTTTGGATGTGGTTGAAACTTCGTAGAAAGTGCTTCGAAGCACCCAAAACGATGTTTGGATGTGGTTGAAACTACGTAGAAAGTGCTTCGAAGCACCTTAAACGATGTTTGGATGTGGTTGAAACTACGTAGAAAGTGCTTCGAAGCACCTTAAACGATGTTTGGATGTGGTTGAAACTACGTAGAAAGTGCTTCGAAGCACCTTAAACGATGTTTGGATGTGGTTGAAACTACGTAGAAAGTACTTCGAAGCAGCTTAAATGGTGTTTGGATGTGGTTAAAACTACGTAGAAAGTGCTTCGAAGCAGCTGAAACGATGTTTGGATGTGGTTGAAACTACGTAGAAAGTGCTTCGAAGCACCTTCAATGTTGTTTGGATGTGGTTGAAACTACGTAGAAAGTGCTTCGAAGCAGCTCAAATGTTGTTTGGATGTGGTTGAAACTACGTAGAAAGTGCTTCGAAGCACCTAAAACGATGTTTGGATGTGGTTAAAACTACGTAGAAAGTGCTTCGAAGCAGCTCAAATGTTGTTTGGATGTGGTTGAAACTACGTAGAAAGTGCTTCGAAGCAGCTTAAATGTTGTTTGGATGTGGTTGAAACTACGTAGAAAGTGCTTCGAAGCAGCTCAAATGTTGTTTGGATGTGGTTGAAACTACGTAGAAAGTGCTTCGAAGCAGCTTAAATGGTGTTTGGATGTGGTTGAAACTACGTAGAAAGTGCTTCGAAGCAGCTTAAATGGTGTTTGGATGTGGTTAAAACTACGTAGAAAGTGCTTCGAAGCAGCTAAAATGGTGTTTGGATGTGGTTGAAACTACGTAGAAAATGCTTCGAAGCAGCTTAAATGGTGTTTGGATGTGGTTGAAACTACGTAGAAAGTACTTTGAAGCAGCTTAAATGGTGTTTGGATGTGGTTGAAACTACGTAGAAAGTGCTTCGAAGCACCTTCAATGTTGTTTGGATGTGGTTGAAACTACGTAGAAAGTACTTCGAAGCAGCTTAAATGGTGTTTGGATGTGGTTGAAACTACGTAGAAAGTACTTCGAAGCACCTAAAACGATGTTTGAATTTGGTTGAAACTACGTAGAAAGTGCTTCGAAGCACCTCAAATGGTGTTTGGATGTGGTTGAAACTTCGTAGAAAGTGCTTCGAAGCACCTAAAACGATGTTTGGATGTGGTTGAAACTAAGTAGAAAGTGCTTCGAAGCACCTTAAACGATGTTTGGATGTGGTTGAAACTACGTAGAAAGTGCTTCGAAGCACCTTAAACGATGTTTGGATGTGGTTGAAACTACGTAGAAAGTGCTTCGAAGCACCTTAAACGATGTTTGGATGTGGTTGAAACTACGTAGAAAGTGCTTCGAAGCACCTTAAACGATGTTTGGATGTGGTTGAAACTACGTAGAAAGTACTTCGAAGCAGCTTAAATGGTGTTTGGATGTGGTTAAAACTACGTAGAAAGTGCTTCGAAGCACCTTCAATGTTGTTTGGATGTGGTTGAAACTACGTAGAAAGTGCTTCGAAGCAGCTCAAATGTTGTTTGGATGTGGTTGAAACTACGTAGAAAGTGCTTCGAAGCACCTAAAACGATGTTTGGATGTGGTTAAAACTACGTAGAAAGTGCTTCGAAGCAGCTCAAATGGTGTTTGGATGTGGTTGAAACTACGTAGAAAGTGCTTCGAAGCAGCTTAAATGGTGTTTGGATGTGGTTAAAACTACGTAGAAAGTGCTTCGAAGCAGCTAAAATGGTGTTTGGATGTGGTTGAAACTATGTAGAAAGTGCTTCGAAGCAGCTTAAATGGTGTTTGGATGTGGTTGAAACTACGTAGAAAGTGCTTCGAAGCACCTTCAATGTTGTTTGGATGTGGTTAAAACTACGTAGAAAGTGCTTCGAAGCAGCTTAAATGGTGTTTGGATGTGGTTAAAACTACGTAGAAAGTGCTTCGAAGCAGCTAAAATGGTGTTTGGATGTGGTTGAAACTATGTAGAAAGTGCTTCGAAGCACCTTCAATGTTGTTTGGATGTGGTTGAAACTACGTAGAAAGTGCTTCGAAGCAGCTCAAATGGTGATTGGATGTGGTTGAAACTACGTAGAAAGTGCTTCGAAGCACCTAAAACGATGTTTGGATGTGGTTGAAACTACGTAGAAAGTGCTTCGAAGCACCTAAAACGATGTTTGGATGTGGTTGAAACTACGTAGAAAGTGCTTCGAAGCACCTCAAATGGTGTTTGGATGTGGTTAAAACTACGTAGAAAGTGCTTCGAAGCAGCTAAAATGGTGTTTGGATGTTGTTGAAACTACGTAGAAAGTGCTTCGAAGCAGCTAAAATGGTGTTTGGATGTGGTTGAAACTACGTAGAAAGTACTTTGAAGCAGCTTAAATGGTGTTTGGATGTGGTTGAAACTACGTAGAAAGTGCTTCGAAGCACCTTCAATGTTGTTTGGATGTGGTTGAAACTACGTAGAAAGTACTTCGAAGCAGCTTAAATGGTGTTTGGATGTGGTTGAAACTACGTAGAAAGTACTTCGAAGCACCTAAAACGATGTTTGAATTTGGTTGAAACTACGTAGAAAGTGCTTCGAAGCACCTCAAATGGTGTTTGGATGTGGTTGAAACTACGTAGAAAGTGCTTCGAAGCAGCTGAAACGATGTTTGGATGTGGTTGAAACTACGTAGAAAGTGCTTCGAAGCACCTTAAACGATGTTTGGATGTGGTTGAAACTACGTAGAAAGTGCTTCGAAGCACCTTAAACGATGTTTGGATGTGGTTGAAACTACGTAGAAAGTGCTTCGAAGCACCTTAAACGATGTTTGGATGTGGTTGAAACTACGTAGAAAGTGCTTCGAAGCACCTTAAACGATGTTTGGATGTGGTTGAAACTACGTAGAAAGTACTTCGAAGCAGCTTAAATGGTGTTTGGATGTGGTTAAAACTACGTAGAAAGTGCTTCGAAGCAGCTAAAATGGTGTTTGGATGTGGTTGAAACTACGTAGAAAGTGCTTCGAAGCACCTTCAATGTTGTTTGGATGTGGTTGAAACTACGTAGAAAGTGCTTCGAAGCAGCTCAAATGGTGTTTGGATGTGGTTGAAACTACGTAGAAAGTGCTTCGAAGCAGCTAAAATGGTGTTTGGATGTTGTTGAAACTACGTAGAAAATGCTTCGAAGCAGCTTAAATGGTGTTTGGATGTGGTTGAAACTACGTAGAAAGTGCTTCGAAGCACCTTCAATGTTGTTTGGATGTGGTTGAAACTACGTAGAAAGTACTTCGAAGCAGCTTAAATGGTGTTTGGATGTGGTTGAAACTACGTAGAAAGTGCTTCGAAGCACCTTCAATGTTGTTTGGATGTGGTTAAAACTACGTAGAAAGTGCTTCGAAGCAGCTTAAATGGTGTTTGGATGTGGTTAAAACTACGTAGAAAGTGCTTCGAAGCAGCTAAAATGGTGTTTGGATGTGGTTGAAACTATGTAGAAAGTGCTTCGAAGCACCTTCAATGTTGTTTGGATGTGGTTGAAACTACGTAGAAAGTGCTTCGAAGCAGCTCAAATGGTGATTGGATGTGGTTGAAACTACGTAGAAAGTGCTTCGAAGCACCTAAAACGATGTTTGGATGTGGTTGAAACTACGTAGAAAGTGCTTCGAAGCACCTAAAACGATGTTTGGATGTGGTTGAAACTACGTAGAAAGTGCTTCGAAGCACCTTCAATGTTGTTTGGATGTGGTTGGAATTACGTAGAAAGTGCTTCGAAGCACCTTCAATGTTGTTTGGATGTGGTTGGAATTACGTAGAAAGTGCTTTGAAGCACCTGAAACGATGTTTGGATGTGGTTGGAATTACGTAGAAAGTGCTTCGAAGCACCTTTAATGATGTTTGGATGTGGTTGAAACTACGTAGAAAGTGCTTCGAAGCAGCTTAAATGGTGTTTGGATGTGGTTGAAACTACGTAGAAAGTGCTTCGAAGCAGCTTAAATGGTGTTTGGATGTGGTTAAAACTACGTAGAAAGTGCTTCGAAGCAGCTAAAATGTTGTTTGGATGTGGTTGAAACTACGTAGAAAGTGCTTCGAAGCACCTTTAATGTTGTTTGGATGTGGTTGGAATTACGTAGAAAGTGCTTCGAAGCACCTTCAATGTTGTTTGGATGTGGTTGGAATTACGTAGAAAGTGCTTCGAAGCACCTTCAATGTTGTTTGGATGTGGTTGGAATTACGTAGAAAGTGCTTTGAAGCACCTGAAACGATGTTTGGATGTGGTTGGAATTACGTAGAAAGTGCTTTGAAGCACCTGAAACGATGTTTGGATGTGGTTGGAATTACGTAGAAAGTGCTTCGAAGCACCTTCAATGTTGTTTGGATGTTGTTGGAATTACGTAGAAAGTGCTTCGAAGCACCTTGAATGTTGTTTGGATGTGGTTGGAATTACGTAGAAAGTGCTTCGAAGCACCTTCAATGTTGTTTGGATGTGGTTGGAATTACGTAGAAAGTGCTTTGAAGCACCTGAAACGATGTTTGGATGTGGTTGGAATTACGTAGAAAGTGCTTCGAAGCACCTTCAATGTTGTTTGGATGTTGTTGGAATTACGTAGAAAGTGCTTCGAAGCACCTTCAATGTTGTTTGGATGTTGTTGGAATTACGTAGAAAGTGCTTCGAAGCACCTTCAATGTTGTTTGGATGTTGTTGGAATTACGTAGAAAGTGCTTCGAAGCACCTTCAATGTTGTTTGGATGTGGTTGGAATTACGTAGAAAGTGCTTCGAAGCACCTTCAATGTTGTTTGGATGTGGTTGGAATTACGTAGAAAGTGCTTCGAAGCACCTTCAATGTTGTTTGGATGTGGTTGGAATTACGTAGAAAGTGCTTCGAAGCACCTTCAATGTTGTTTGGATGTGGTTGGAATTACGTAGAAAGTGCTTTGAAGCACCTGAAACGATGTTTGGATGTGGTTGGAATTACGTAGAAAGTGCTTCGAAGCACCTTCAATGTTGTTTGGATGTGGTTGGAATTACGTAGAAAGTGCTTCGAAGCACCTTGAATGTTGTTTGGATGTGGTTGGAATTACGTAGAAAGTGCTTCGAAGCACCTTGAATGTTGTTTGGATGTGGTTGGAATTACGTAGAAAGTGCTTCGAAGCACCTTCAATGTTGTTTGGATGTGGTTGGAATTACGTAGAAAGTGCTTTGAAGCACCTGAAACGATGTTTGGATGTGGTTGGAATTACGTAGAAAGTGCTTCGAAGCACCTTCAATGTTGTTTGGAAGTTGTTGGAATTACGTAGAAAGTGCTTCGAAGCACCTTCAATGTTGTTTGGATGTGGTTGGAATTACGTAGAAAGTGCTTCGAAGCACCTTCAATGTTGTTTGGATGTGGTTGGAATTACGTAGAAAGTGCTTCAAAGCACCTTCAATGTTGTTTGGATTTGGTTGGAATTACGTAGAAAGTGCTTCGAAGCACCTTCAATGTTGTTTGGATGTGGTTGGAATTACGTAGAAAGTGCTTCGAAGCACCTTCAATGTTGTTTGGATGTTGTTGGAATTACGTAGAAAGTGCTTCGAAGCACCTTCAATGTTGTTTGGATGTGGTTGGAATTACGTAGAAAGTGCTTCGAAGCACCTTGAATGTTGTTTGGATGTGGTTGGAATTACGTAGAAAGTGCTTCGAAGCACCTTGAATGTTGTTTGGATGTGGTTGGAATTACGTAGAAAGTGCTTCGAAGCACCTTCATTGTTGTTTGGATGTTGTTGGAATTACGTAGAAAGTGCTTCGAAGCACCTTCAATGTTGTTTGGATGTGGTTGGAATTACGTAGAAAGTGCTTCGAAGCACCTTGAATGTTGTTTGGATGTGGTTGGAATTACGTAGAAAGTGCTTTGAAGCACCTGAAACGATGTTTGGATGTGGTTGGAATTACGTAGAAAGTGCTTCGAAGCACCTTCAATGTTGTTTGGATGTGGTTGGAATTACGTAGAAAGTGCTTCGAAGCACCTTCAATGTTGTTTGGATGTTGTTGGAATTACGTAGAAAGTGCTTCGAAGCACCTTCAATGTTGTTTGGATGTGGTTGGAATTACG
This sequence comes from Anopheles coustani, assembly GCF_943734705.1. Lineage (NCBI taxonomy): Eukaryota > Metazoa > Arthropoda > Insecta > Diptera > Culicidae > Anopheles > Anopheles coustani. Next base: position 30,735 of record NW_026525431.1, on the reverse strand, counting down.
TAGAAAGTGCTTCGAAGCACCTTCAATGTTGTTTGGATGTGGTTGGAATTACGTAGAAAGTGCTTCGAAGCACCTTCAATGTTGTTTGGATGTGGTTGGAATTACGTAGAAAGTGCTTCGAAGCACCTGGAATGTTGTTTGGATGTGGTTGGAATTACGTACAAAGTGCTTTGAAGCACCTGAAACGATGTTTGGATGTGGTTGGAATTACGTAGAAAGTGCTTCGAAGCACCTTCAATGTTGTTTGGATGTGGTTGGAATTACGTAGAAAGTGCTTCGAAGCACCTTGAATGTTGTTTGGATGTGGTTGGAATTACGTAGAAAGTGCTTCGAAGCACCTTGAATGTTGTTTGGATGTGGTTGGAATTACGTAGAAAGTGCTTCGAAGCACCTTCAATGTTGTTTGGATGTGGTTGGAATTACGTAGAAAGTGCTTTGAAGCACCTGAAACGATGTTTGGATGTGGTTGGAATTACGTAGAAAGTGCTTCGAAGCACCTTCAATGTTGTTTGGATGTTGTTGGAATTACGTAGAAAGTGCTTCGAAGCACCTTGAATGTTGTTTGGATGTGGTTGGAATTACGTAGAAAGTGCTTCGAAGCACCTTGAATGTTGTTTGGATGTGGTTGGAATTACGTAGAAAGTGCTTCGAAGCACCTTCAATGTTGTTTGGATGTGGTTGGAATTACGTAGAAAGTGCTTTGAAGCACCTGAAACGATGTTTGGATGTGGTTGGAATTACGTAGAAAGTGCTTCGAAGCACCTTCAATGTTGTTTGGATGTTGTTGGAATTACGTAGAAAGTGCTTCGAAGCACCTTGAATGTTGTTTGGATGTGGTTGGAATTACGTAGAAAGTGCTTCGAAGCACCTTCAATGTTGTTTGGATGTGGTTGGAATTACGTAGAAAGTGCTTTGAAGCACCTGAAACGATGTTTGGATGTGGTTGGAATTACGTAGAAAGTGCTTCGAAGCACCTTCAATGTTGTTTGGATGTTGTTGGAATTACGTAGAAAGTGCTTCGAAGCACCTTCAATGTTGTTTGGATGTGGTTGGAATTACGTAGAAAGTGCTTCGAAGCACCTTCAATGTTGTTTGGATGTTGTTGGAATTACGTAGAAAGTGCTTCGAAGCACCTTCAATGTTGTTTGGATGTGGTTGGAATTACGTAGAAAGTGCTTCGAAGCACCTTCAATGTTGTTTGGATGTGGTTGGAATTACGTAGAAAGTGCTTCGAAGCACCTTCAATGTTGTTTGGATGTGGTTGGAATTACGTAGAAAGTGCTTCGAAGCACCTTCAATGTTGTTTGGATGTTGTTGGAATTACGTAGAAAGTGCTTTGAAGCACCTTCAATGTTGTTTGGATGTGGTTGGAATTACGTAGAAAGTGCTTCGAAGCACCTGCAATGTTGTTTGGATGTGGTTGGAATTACGAAGAAAGTGCTTCGAAGCACCTTCAATGTTGTTTGGATGTGGTTGGAATTACGTAGAAAGTGCTTCGAAGCACCTTCAATGTTGTTTGGATGTGGTTGGAATTACGTAGAAAGTGCTTCGAAGCACCTTCAATGTTGTTTGGATGTGGTTGGAATTACGTAGAAAGTGCTTCGAAGCACCTTCAATGTTGTTTGGATGTGGTTGGAATTACGTAGAAAGTGCTTCGAAGCACCTTCAATGTTGTTTGGATGTGGTTGGAATTACGTAGAAAGTGCTTCGAAGCACCTTCAATGTTGTTTGGATGTGGTTGGAATTACGTAGAAAGTGCTTCGAAGCACCTTCAATGTTGTTTGGATGTGGTTGGAATTACGTAGAAAGTGCTTCGAAGCACCTTGAATGTTGTTTGGATGTGGTTGGAATTACGTAGAAAGTGCTTCGAAGCACCTTCAATGTTGTTTGGATGTGGTTGGAATTACGTAGAAAGTGCTTCGAAGCACCTTCAATGTTGTTTGGATGTGGTTGGAATTACGTAGAAAGTGCTTCGAAGCACCTTCAATGTTGTTTGGATGTTGTTGGAATTACGTAGAAAGTGCTTTGAAGCACCTTCAATGTTGTTTGGATGTGGTTGGAATTACGTAGAAAGTGCTTCAAAGCACCTGCAATGTTGTTTGGATGTGGTTGGAATTACATAGAAAGTGCTTCGAAGCACCTTCAATGTTGTTTGGATGTGGTTGGAATTACGTAGAAAGTGCTTCGAAGCACCTTCAATGTTGTTTGGATGTGGTTGGAATTACGTAGAAAGTGCTTCGAAGCACCTTCAATGTTGTTTGGATGTGGTTGGAATTACGTAGAAAGTGCTTCGAAGCACCTTCAATGTTGTTTGGATGTGGTTGGAATTACGTAGAAAGTGCTTCGAAGCACCTTCAATGTTGTTTGGATGTGGTTGGAATTACGTAGAAAGTGCTTCGAAGCACCTTCAATGTTGTTTGGATGTGGTTGGAATTACGTACAAAGTGCTTTGAAGCACCTGAAACGATGTTTGGATGTGGTTGGAATTACGTAGAAAGTGCTTCGAAGCACCTTCAATGTTGTTTGGATGTTGTTGGAATTACGTAGAAAGTGCTTCGAAGCACCTTCAATGTTGTTTGGATGTGGTTGGAATTACGTAGAAAGTGCTTCGAAGCACCTTCAATGTTGTTTGGATGTGGTTGGAATTACGTAGAAAGTGCTTCGAAGCACCTTCAATGTTGTTTGGATGTTGTTGGAATTACGTAGAAAGTGCTTTGAAGCACCTTCAATGTTGTTTGGATGTGGTTGGAATTACGTAGAAAGTGCTTCGAAGCACCTTCAATGTTGTTTGGATGTGGTTGGAATTACGTAGAAAGTGCTTCGAAGCACCTTCAATGTTGTTTGGATGTGGTTGGAATTACGTAGAAAGTGCTTCGAAGCACCTTCAATGTTGTTTGGATGTGGTTGGAATTACGTAGAAAGTGCTTCGAAGCACCTTCAATGTTGTTTGGATGTGGTTGAAACTACGTAGAAAGTGCTTCGAAGCACCTAAAACGATGTTTGGATGTGGTTGGAATTACGTAGAAAGTGCTTCGAAGCACCTGGAATGTTGTTTGGATGTGGTTGGAATTACGTACAAAGTGCATTGAAGCACCTGAAACGATGTTTGGATGTGGTTGGAATTACGTAGAAAGTGCTTCGAAGCACCTTCAATGTTGTTTGGATGTGGTTGGAATTACGTAGAAAGTGCTTCGAAGCACCTTCAATGTTGTTTGGATGTGGTTGGAATTACGTAGAAAGTGCTTCGAAGCACCTTGAATGTTGTTTGGATGTGGTTGGAATTACGTAGAAAGTGCTTCGAAGCACCTTCAATGTTGTTTGGATGTGGTTGGAATTACGTAGAAAGTGCTTCGAAGCACCTTCAATGTTGTTTGGATGTGGTTGGAATTACGTAGAAAGTGCTTCGAAGCACCTTCAATGTTGTTTGGATGTTGTTGGAATTACGTAGAAAGTGCTTTGAAGCACCTTCAATGTTGTTTGGATGTGGTTGGAATTACGTAGAAAGTGCTTTGAAGCACCTGAAACGATGTTTGGATGTGGTTGGAATTACGTAGAAAGTGCTTCGAAGCACCTTCAATGTTGTTTGGATGTGGTTGGAATTACGTAGAAAGTGCTTCGAAGCACCTTCAATGTTGTTTGGATGTGGTTGGAATTACGTAGAAAGTGCTTCGAAGCACCTTCAATGTTGTTTTGATGTGGTTGGAATTACGTAGAAAGTGCTTCGAAGCACCTTCAATGTTGTTTGGATGTGGTTGGAATTACGTAGAAAGTGCTTCGAAGCACCTTCAATGTTGTTTGGATGTGGTTGGAATTACGTAGAAAGTGCTTCGAAGCACCTTCAATGTTGTTTGGATGTGGTTGGAATTACGTAGAAAGTGCTTCGAAGCACCTTCAATGTTGTTTGGATGTGGTTGGAATTACGTACAAAGTGCTTTGAAGCACCTGAAACGATGTTTGGATGTGGTTGGAATTACGTAGAAAGTGCTTCGAAGCACCTTCAATGTTGTTTGGATGTTGTTGGAATTACGTAGAAAGTGCTTCGAAGCACCTTCAATGTTGTTTGGATGTGGTTGGAATTACGTAGAAAGTGCTTCGAAGCACCTTCAATGTTGTTTGGATGTGGTTGGAATTACGTGGAAAGTGCTTCGAAGCACCTTCAATGTTGTTTGGATGTTGTTGGAATTACGTAGAAAGTGCTTTGAAGCACCTTCAATGTTGTTTGGATGTGGTTGGAATTACGTAGAAAGTGCTTCGAAGCACCTTCAATGTTGTTTGGATGTGGTTGGAATTACGTAGAAAGTGCTTCGAAGCACCTTCAATGTTGTTTGGATGTGGTTGGAATTACGTAGAAAGTGCTTCGAAGCACCTTCAATGTTGTTTGGATGTGGTTGGAATTACGTAGAAAGTGCTTCGAAGCACCTTCAATGTTGTTTGGATGTGGTTGGAATTACGTAGAAAGTGCTTCGAAGCACCTTCAATGTTGTTTGGATGTGGTTGGAATTACGTAGAAAGTGCTTCGAAGCACCTTCAATGTTGTTTGGATGTGGTTGGAATTACGTAGAAAGTGCTTCGAAGCACCTTCAATGTTGTTTGGATGTGGTTGGAATTACGTAGAAAGTGCTTCGAAGCACCTTCAATGTTGTTTGGATGTGGTTGGAATTACGTACAAAGTGCTTTGAAGCACCTGAAACGATGTTTGGATGTGGTTGGAATTACGTAGAAAGTGCTTCGAAGCACCTTCAATGTTGTTTGGATGTTGTTGGAATTACGTAGAAAGTGCTTCGAAGCACCTTCAATGTTGTTTGGATGTGGTTGGAATTACGTAGAAAGTGCTTCGAAGCACCTTCAATGTTGTTTGGATGTGGTTGGAATTACGTAGAAAGTGCTTCGAAGCACCTGGAATGCTGTTTGGATGTGGTTGGAATTACGTAGAAAGTGCTTCGAAGCACCTTCAATGTTGTTTGGATGTGGTTGGAATTACGTAGAAAGTGCTTCGAAGCACCTTCAATGTTGTTTGGATGTGGTTGGAATTACGTAGAAAGTGGTTCGAAGCACCTTCAATGTTGTTTGGATGTGGTTGGAATTACGTAGAAAGTGCTTCGAAGCACCTTCAATGTTGTTTGGATGTGGTTGGAATTACGTAGAAAGTGCTTTGAAGCACCTGAAACGATGTTTGGATGTGGTTGGAATTACGTAGAAAGTGCTTCGAAGCACCTTCAATGTTGTTTGGATGTGGTTGGAATTACGTAGAAAGTGCTTCGAAGCACCTGCAATGTTGTTTGGATGTGGTTGGAATTACGTAGAAAGTGCTTCGAAGCACCTTCAATGTTGTTTGGATGTGGTTGGAATTACGTAGAAAGTGCTTCGAAGCACCTTCAATGTTGTTTGGATGTGGTTGGAATTACGTAGAAAGTGCTTCGAAGCACCTTCAATGTTGTTTGGATGTGGTTGGAATTACGTAGAAAGTGCTTTGAAGCACCTGAAACGATGTTTGGATGTGGTTGCAATTACGTAGAAAGTGCTTCGAAGCACCTTCAATGTTGTTTGGATGTGGTTGGAATTACGTAGAAAGTGCTTCGAAGCACCTTCAATGTTGTTTGGATGTGGTTGGAATTACGTAGAAAGTGCTTCGAAGCACCTTCAATGTTGTTTGGATGTGGTTGGAATTACGTAGAAAGTGCTTCGAAGCACCTTCAATGTTGTTTAGATGTGGTTGGAATTACGTAGAAAGTGCTTCGAAGCACCTTCAATGTTGTTTGGATGTGGTTGGAATTACGTAGAAAGTTTTTGAAGCACCTGAAACGATGTTTGGATGTGGTTGGAATTACGTAGAAAGTGCTTCGAAGCACCTTCAATGTTGTTTGGATGTGGTTGGAATTACGTAGAAAGTGCTTCGAAGCACCTTCAATGTTGTTTGGATGTGGTTGGAATTACGTAGAAAGTGCTTCGAAGCACCTTCAATGTTGTTTGGATGTGGTTGGAATTACGTAGAAAGTGCTTTGAAGCACCTGAAACGATGTTTGGATGTGGTTGGAGTTACGTAGAAAGTGCTTCGAAGCACCTTCAATGTTGTTTGGATGTTGTTGGAATTACGTAGAAAGTGCTTCGAAGCACCTTCAATGTTGTTTGGATGTGGTTGGAATTACGTAGAAAGTGCTTCGAAGCACCTTCAATGTTGTTTGGATGTGGTTGGAATTACGTAGAAAGTGCTTCGAAGCACCTTCAATGTTGTTTGGATGTGGTTGGAATTACGTAGAACGTGCTTCGAAGCACCTTCAATGTTGTTTGGATGTGGTTGGAATTACGTAGAAAGTGCTTCGAAGCACCTTCAATGTTGTTTGGATGTGGTTGGAATTACGTAGAAAGTGCTTTGAAGCACCTGAAACGATGTTTGGATGTGGTTGGAATTACGTAGAAAGTGCTTCGAAGCACCTTCAATGTTGTTTGGATGTGGTTGGAATTACGTAGAAAGTGCTTCGAAGCACCTTCAATGTTGTTTGGATGTGGTTGGAATTACGTAGAAAGTGCTTCGAAGCACCTTCAATGTTGTTTGGATGTGGTTGGAATTACGTAGAAAGTGCTTCGAAGCACCTTCAATGTTGTTTGGATGTGGTTGGAATTACGTAGAAAGTGCTTCGAAGCACCTTCAATGTTGTTTGGATGTGGTTGGAATTACGTAGAAAGTGCTTCGAAGCACCTTCAATGTTGTTTGGATGTGGTTGGAATTACGTAGAAAGTGCTTCGAAGCACCTTCAATGTTGTTTGGATGTGGTTGGAATTACGTAGAAAGTGCTTCGAAGCACCTTCAATGTTGTTTGGATGTGGTTGGAATTACGTAGAAAGTGCTTTGAAGCACCTGAAACGATGTTTGGATGTGGTTGGAATTACGTAGAAAGTGCTTCGAAGCACCTTCAATGTTGTTTGGATGTGGTTGGAATTACGTAGAAAGTGCTTCGAAGCACCTTCAATGTTGTTTGGATGTGGTTGGAATTACGTAGAAAGTGCTTCGAAGCACCTTCAATGTTGTTTGGATGTGGTTGGAATTACGTAGAAAGTGCTTCGAAGCACCTTCAATGTTGTTTGGATGTGGTTGGAATTACGTAGAAAGTGCTTCGAAGCACCTTCAATGTTGTTTGGATGTGGTTGGAATTACGTAGAAAGTGCTTCGAAGCACCTTCAATGTTGTTTGGATGTGGTTGGAATTACGTAGAAAGTGCTTCGAAGCACCTTCAATGTTGTTTGGATGTGGTTGGAATTACGTAGAAAGTGCTTTGAAGCACCTGAAACGATGTTTGGATGTGGTTGGAATTACGTAGAAAGTGCTTCGAAGCACCTTCAATGTTGTTTGGATGTGGTTGGAATTACGTAGAAAGTGCTTCGAAGCACCTTCAATGTTGTTTGGATGTGGTTGGAATTACGTAGAAAGTGCTTCGAAGCACCTTCAATGTTGTTTGGATGTTGTTGGAATTACGTAGAAAGTGCTTCGAAGCACCTTCAATGTTGTTTGGATGTGGTTGGAATTACGTAGAAAGTGCTTCGAAGCACCTTCAATGTTGTTTGGATGTGGTTGGAATTACGTAGAAAGTGCTTCGAAGCACCTTCAATGTTGTTTGGATGTGGTTGGAATTACGTAGAAAGTGCTTCGAAGCACCTTCAATGTTGTTTGGATGTGGTTGGAATTACGTAGAAAGTGCTTTGAAGCACCTGAAACGATGTTTGGATGTGGTTGGAATTACGTAGAAAGTGCTTCGAAGCACCTTCAATGTTGTTTGGATGTTGTTGGAATTACGTAGAAAGTGCTTCGAAGCACCTTCAATGTTGTTTGGATGTGGTTGGAATTACGTAGAAAGTGCTTCGAAGCACCTTCAATGTTGTTTGGATGTGGTTGGAATTACGTAGAAAGTGCTTCGAAGCACCTTCAATGTTGTTGGATGTGGTTGGAATTACGTAGAAAGTGCTTCGAAGCACCTTGAATGTTGTTTGGATGTTGTTGGAATTACGTAGAAAGTGCTTCGAAGCACCTTGAATGTTGTTTGGATGTGGTTGGAATTACGTAGAAAGTGCTTCGAAGCACCTGGAATGTTGCTTGGATGTGGTTGGAATTACGTAGAAAGTGCTTGGAAGCACCTTCAATGTTGTTTGGATGTGGTTGGAATTACGTAGAAAGTGCTTCGAAGCACCTTCAATGTTGTTTGGATGTGGTTGGAATTACGTAGAAAGTGCTTCGAAGCACCTTCAATGTTGTTTGGATGTGGTTGGAATTACGTAGAAAGTGCTTCGAAGCACCTTCAATGTTGTTTGGATGTGGTTGGAATTACGTAGAAAGTGCTTCGAAGCACCTTCAATGTTGTTTGGATGTGGTTGGAATTACGTAGAAAGTGCTTCGAAGCACCTTCAATGTTGTTTGGATGTGGTTGGAATTACGTAGAAAGTGCTTCGAAGCACCTTCAATGTTGTTTGGATGTGGTTGGAATTACGTAGAAAGTGCTTCGAAGCACCTTCAATGTTGTTTGGATGTGGTTGGAATTACGTAGAAAGTGCTTCGAAGCACCTTCAATGTTGTTTGGATGTGGTTGGAATTACGTAGAAAGTGCTTCGAAGCACCTTCAATGTTGTTTGGATGTGGTTGGAATTACGTAGAAAGTGCTTTGAAGCACCTGAAACGATGTTTGGATGTGGTTGGAATTACGTAGAAAGTGCTTCAAAGCACCTGCAATGTTGTTTGGATGTGGTTGGAATTACGTAGAAAGTGCTTCGAAGCACCTGCAATGTTGTTTGGATGTGGTTGGAATTACGTAGAAAGTGCTTCAAAGCACCTTCAATGTTGTTTGGATGTGGTTGGAATTACGTAGAAAGTGCTTCGAAGCACCTGAAACGATGTTTGGATGTGGTTGGAATTACGTAGAAAGTGCTTCGAAGCACCTTCAATGTTGTTTGGATGTGGTTGGAATTACGTAGAAAGTGCTTCGAAGCACCTTCAATGTTGTTTGGATGTGGTTGGAATTACGTAGAAAGTGCTTCGAAGCACCTGCAATGTTGTTTGGATGTGGTTGGAATTACGTAGAAAGTGCTTCGAAGCACCTTCAATGTTGTTTGGATGTTGTTGGAATTACGTAGAAAGTGCTTCGAAGCACCTTCAATGTTGTTTGGATGTGGTTGGAATTACGTAGAAAGTGCTTCGAAGCACCTGCAATGTTGTTTGGATGTGGTTGGAATTACGTAGAAAGTGCTTCGAAGCACCTTCAATGTTGTTTGGATGTGGTTGGAATTACGTAGAAAGTGCTTCAAAGCACCTTCAATGTTGTTTGGATGTGGTTGGAATTACGTAGAAAGTGCTTTGAAGCACCTGAAACGATGTTTGGATGTGGTTGGAATTACGTAGAAAGTGCTTCGAAGCACCTTGAATGTTGTTTGGATGTGGTTGGAATTACGTAGAAAGTGCTTCGAAGCACCTTCAATGTTGTTTGGATGTGGTTGGAATTACGTAGAAAGTGCTTTGAAGCACCTGAAACGATGTTTGGATGTGGTTGGAATTACGTAGAAAGTGCTTCGAAGCACCTTCAATGTTGTTTGGATGTGGTTGGAATTACGTAGAAAGTGCTTCGAAGCACCTTCAATGTTGTTTGGATGTGGTTGGAATTACGTAGAAAGTGCTTCAAAGCACCTTCAATGTTGTTTGGATGTGGTTGGAATTACGTAGAAAGTGCTTTGAAGCACCTGAAACGATGTTTGGATGTGGTTGGAATTACGTAGAAAGTGCTTCGAAGCACCTTCAATGTTGTTTGGATGTTGTTGGAATTACGTAGAAAGTGCTTCGAAGCACCTTCAATGTTGTTTGGATGTGGTTGGAATTACGTAGAAAGTGCTTCGAAGCACCTTCAATGTTGTTTGGATGTGGTTGTAATTACGTAGAAAGTGCTTCGAAGCACCTTCAATGTTGTTTGGATGTGGTTGGAATTACGTAGAAAGTGCTTCGAAGCACCTTCAATGTTGTTTGGATGTGGTTGGAATTACGTAAAAAGTGCTTTGAAGCACCTGAAACGATGTTTGGATGTGGTTGGAATTACGTAGAAAGTGCTTCGTAGCACCTTCAATGTTGTTTGGATGTTGTTGAAATTACGTAGAAAGTGCTTCGAAGCACCTTGAATGTTGTTTGGATGTGGTTGGAATTACGTAAAAAGTGCTTTGAAGCACCTGAAACGATGTTTGGATGTGGTTGGAATTACGTAGAAAGTGCTTCGAAGCACCTTCAATGTTGTTTGGATGTGGTTGGAATTACGTAGAAAGTGCTTCGAAGCACCTTGAATGTTGTTTGGATGTGGTTGGAATTACGTAGAAAGTGCTTCGAAGCACCTGGAATGTTGTTTGGATGTGGTTGGAATTACGTAGAAAGTGCTTGGAAGCACCTTCAATGTTGTTTGGATGTGGTTGGAATTACGTAGAAAGTGCTTGGAAGCACCTTCAATGTTGTTTGGATGTGGTTGGAATTACGTAGAAAGTGCTTCGAAGCACCTTCAATGTTGTTTGGATGTGGTTGGAATTACGTAGAAAGTGCTTCGAAGCACCTTCAATGTTGTTTGGATGTTGTTGAAATTACGTAGAAAGTGCTTCGAAGCACCTTCAATGTTGTTTGGATGTGGTTGGAATTACGTAGAAAGTGCTTCGAAGCACCTTCAATGTTGTTTGGATGTGGTTGGAATTACGTAGAAAGTGCTTCGAAGCACCTTGAATGTTGTTTGGATGTGGTTGGAATTACGTAGAAAGTGCTTCGAAGCACCTGGAATGTTGTTTGGATGTTGTTGAAATTACGTAGAAAGTGCTTCGAAGCACCTTCAATGTTGTTTGGATGTGGTTGGAATTACGTAGAAAGTGCTTCGAAGCACCTTCAATGTTGTTTGGATGTGGTTGGAATTACGTAGAAAGTGCTTCGAAGCACCTTGAATGTTGTTTGGATGTGGTTGGAATTACGTAGAAAGTGCTTCGAAGCACCTTCAATGTTGTTTGGATGTGGTTGGAATTACGTAGAAAGTGCTTTGAAGCACCTGAAACGATGTTTGGATGTGGTTGGAATTACGTAGAAAGTGCTTCGAAGCACCTTCAATGTTGTTTGGATGTTGTTGGAATTACGTAGAAAGTGCTTCGAAGCACCTTCAATGTTGTTTGGATGTGGTTGGAATTACGTAGAAAGTGCTTCGAAGCACCTTGAATGTTGTTTGGATGTGGTTGGAATTACGTAGAAAGTGCTTCGAAGCACCTTCAATGTTGTTTGGATGTGGTTGGAATTACGTAGAAAGTGCTTTGAAGCACCTGAAACGATGTTTGGATGTGGTTGGAATTACGTAGAAAGTGCTTCGAAGCACCTTCAATGTTGTTTGGATGTGGTTGGAACTACGTAGAAAGTGCTTCGAAGCACCTTCAATGTTGTTTGGATGTGGTTGGAATTACGTAGAAAGTGCTTCGAAGCACCTTCAATGTTGTTTGGATGTGGTTGGAATTACGTAGAAAGTGCTTCGAAGCACCTTCAATGTTGTTTGGATGTTGTTGGAATTACGTAGAAAGTGCTTCGAAGCACCTTCAATGTTGTTTGGATGTGGTTGGAATTACGTAGAAAGTGCTTCGAAGCACCTTCAATTTTGTTTGGATGTGGTTGGAATTACGTAGAAAGTGCTTCGAAGCACCTTCAATGTTGTTTGGATGTGGTTGGAATTACGTAGAAAGTGCTTCGAAGCACCTTCAATGTTGTTTGGATGTGGTTGGAATTACGTAGAAAGTGCTTCGAAGCACCTTCAATGTTGTTTGGATGTGGTTGGAATTACGTAGAAAGTGCTTCGAAGCACCTTGAATGTTGTTTGGATGTGGTTGGAATTACGTAGAAAGTGCTTCGAAGCACCTTCAATGTTGTTTGGATGTGGTTGGAATTACGTAGAAAGTGCTTTGAAGCACCTGAAACGATGTTTGGATGTGGTTGGAATTACGTAGAAAGTGCTTCGAAGCACCTTCAATGTTGTTTGGATGTTGTTGGAATTACGTAGAAAGTGCTTCGAAGCACCTTCAATGTTGTTTGGATGTTGTTGGAATTACGTAGAAAGTGCTTCGAAGCACCTTCAATGTTGTTTGGATGTGGTTGGAATTACGTAGAAAGTGCTTCGAAGCACCTTCAATGTTGTTTGGATGTGGTTGGAATTACGTAGAAAGTGCTTCGAAGCACCTTCAATGTTGTTTGGATGTGGTTGGAATTACGTAGAAAGTGCTTTGAAGCACCTTCAATGTTGTTTGGATGTGGTTGGAATTACGTAGAAAGTGCTTCGAAGCACCTTCAATGTTGTTTGGATGTGGTTGGAATTACGTAGAAAGTGCTTCGAAGCACCTTCAATGTTGTTTGGATGTGGTTGGAATTACGTAGAAAGTGCTTTGAAGCACCTGAAACGATGTTTGGATGTGGTTGGAATTACGTAGAAAGTGCTTCGAAGCACCTTCAATGTTGTTTGGATGTGGTTGGAATTACGTAGAAAGTGCTTTGAAGCACCTTCAATGTTGTTTGGATGTGGTTGGAATTACGTAGAAAGTGCTTCGAAGCACCTTCAATGTTGTTTGGATGTGGTTGGAATTACGTAGAAAGTGCTTCGAAGCACCTTCAATGTTGTTTGGATGTGGTTGGAATTACGTAGAAAGTGCTTCGAAGCACCTTCAATGTTGTTTGGATGTGGTTGGAATTACGTAGAAAGTGCTTTGAAGCACCTTCAATGTTGTTTGGATGTGGTTGGAATTACGTAGAAAGTGCTTCGAAGCACCTTCAATGTTGTTTGGATGTTGTTGGAATTACGTAGAAAGTGCTTTGAAGCACCTTCAATGTTGTTTGGATGTGGTTGGAATTACGTAGAAAGTGCTTCGAAGCACCTTCAATGTTGTTTGGATGTGGTTGGAATTACGTAGAATGTGCTTCGAATCACCTAGGAAGTTGTTTTGGTGTGGTTGGAATTACGTAGAATGTGCTTCGAATCACCTAATAAGTTGTTTTGGTGTGGTTGGAATTACGTAGAAAGTGCTTCGAATCACCTAGGAAGTTGTTTTGGTGCGGTTGGAATTACGTAGAAAGTGCTTCGAATCACCTAATAAGTTGTTTTGGTGCGGTTGGAATTACGTAGAAAGTGCTTCGAATCACCTAATAAGTTGTTCTGGTGCGGTTGGAATTACGTAGAAAGTGCTTCGAATCACCTAATAAGTTGTTTTGGTGCGGTTGGAATTACGTAGAAAGTGCTTCGAATCACCTAATAAGTTGTTTTGGTGTGGTTGGAATTACGTAGTAAGTGCTTCGAATCACCTAATAAGTTGTTCTGGTGTGGTTGGAATTACGTAGAAAGTGCTTCGAATCACCTAATAAGTTGTTTTGGTGTGGTTGGAATTACGTAGAAAGTGCTTCGAATCACCTAATAAGTTGTTTTGGTGTGGTTGGAATTACGTAGAAAGTGCTTCGAATCACCTAATAAGTTGTTTTGGTGTGGTTGGAATTACGTAGAAAGTGCTTCGAATCACCTAGGAAGTTGTTTTGGTGTGGTTGGAATTACGTAGAAAGTGCTTCGAATCACCTAGGAAGTTGTTTTGGTGTGGTTGGAATTACGTAGAATGTGCTTCGAATCACCTAGGAAGTTGTTTTGGTGTGGTTGGAATTACGTAGAATGTGCTTCGAATCACCTAATAAGTTGTTTTGGTGTGGTTGGAATTACGTAGAAAGTGCTTCGAATCACCTAGGAAGTTGTTTTGGTGCGGTTGGAATTACGTAGAAAGTGCTTCGAATCACCTAATAAGTTGTTTTGGTGCGGTTGGAATTACGTAGAAAGTGCTTCGAATCACCTAATAAGTTGTTCTGGTGCGGTTGGAATTACGTAGAAAGTGCTTCGAATCACCTAATAAGTTGTTTTGGTGCGGTTGGAATTACGTAGAAAGTGCTTCGAATCACCTAATAAGTTGTTTTGGTGTGGTTGGAATTACGTAGAAAGTGCTTCGAATCACCTAATAAGTTGTTTTGGTGTGGTTGGAATTACGTAGAAAGTGCTTCGAATCACCTAATAAGTTGTTTTGGTGTGGTTGGAATTACGTAGAAAGTGCTTCGAATCACCTAGGAAGTTGTTTTGGTGTGGTTTGAATTACGTAGAAAGTGCTTCGAATCACCTAGGAAGTTGTTTTGGTGTGGTTGGAATTACGTAGAAAGTGCTTCGAATCACCTAATAAGTTGTTTTGGTGTGGTTGGAATTACGTAGAAAGTGCTTCGTATCACCTAGGAAGTTGTTTTGGTGCGGTTGGAATTACGTAGAAAGTGCTTCGAATCACCTAATAAGTTGTTTTGGTGTGGTTGGAATTACGTAGAAAGTGCTTCGAATCACCTAGGAAGTTGTTTTGGTGTGGTTGGAATTACGTAGAAAGTGCTTCGAATCACCTAATAAGTTGTTTTGGTGCGGTTGGAATTACGTAGAAAGTGCTTCGAATCACCTAGGAAGTTGTTTTGGTGTGGTTGGAATTACGTAGAAAGTGCTTCGAATCACCTAGGAAGTTGTTTTGGTGCGGTTGGAATTACGTAGAAAGTGCTTCGAATCACCTAATAAGTTGTTTTGGTGCGGTTGGAATTACGTAGAAAGTGCTTCGTATCACCTAGGAAGTTGTTTTGGTGCGGTTGGAATTACGTAGAAAGTGCTTCGAATCACCTAATAAGTTTTTCTGGTGCGGTTGGAATTACGTAGAAAGTGCTTCGAATCACCTAATAAGTTGTTTTGGTGTGGTTGGAATTACGTAGAAAGTGCTTCGAATCACCTAATAAGTTGTTTTGGTGTGGTTGGAATTACGTAGTAAGTGCTTCGAATCACCTAATAAGTTGTTTTGGTGCGGTTGGAATTACGTAGAAAGTGCTTCGCATCACCTAATAAGTTGTTTTGGTGTGGTTGGAATTACGTAGAAAGTGCTTCGAATCACCTAATAAGTTGTTTTGGTGTGGTTGGAATTACGTAGAAAGTGCTTCGAATCACCTAATAAGTTGTTTTGGTGCGGTTGGAATTACGTAGAAAGTGCTTCGAATCATCTAGGAAGTTGTTTTGGTGTGGTTGGAATTACGTAGAAAGTGCTTCGAATCACCTAGGAAGTTGTTTTGGTGTGGTTGGAATTACGTAGAAAGTGCTTCGAATCACCTAATAAGTTGTTTTGGTGTGGTTGGAATTACGTAGAAAGTGCTTCGAATCACCTAGGAAGTTGTTTTGGTGTGGTTGGAATTACGTAGAAAGTGCTTCGAATCACCTAGGAAGTTGTTTTGGTGTGGTTGGAATTACGTAGAAAGTGCTTCGAATCACCTAGGAAGTTGTTTTGGTGTGGTTGGAATTACGTAGAAAGTGCTTCGAATCACCTAATAAGTTGTTTTGGTGCGGTTGGAATTACGTAGAAAGTGCTTCGAACCACCTTAGAAGTTGTTTTGGTCTGGTAAGAATTACGTAGAAAGTGCTTCGAATCACCTAGGAAGTTGTTTTGGTGTGGTTGGAATTACGTAGAAAGTGCTTCGAATCACCTAATAAGTTGTTTTGGTGCGGTTGGAATTACGTAGAAAGTGCTTCGTATCACCTAGGAAGTTGTTTTGGTCTGGTAAGAATTACGTAGAAAGTGCTTCGAATCACCTAGGAAGTTGTTTTGGTGTGGTTGGAATTACGTAGAAAGTGCTTCGAATCACCTAATAAGTTGTTTTGGTGTGGTTGGAATTACGTAGAAAGTGCTTCGAATCACCTAGGAAGTTGTTTTGGTGTGGTTGGAATTACGTAGAAAGTGCTTCGAATCACCTAGGAAGTTGTTTTGGTGTGGTTGGAATTACGTAGAAAGTGCTTCGAATCACCTAATAAGTTGTTTTGGTGCGGTTGGAATTACGTAGAAAGTGCTTCGAACCACCTTAGAAGTTGTTTTGGTCTGGTAAGAATTACGTAGAAAGTGCTTCGAATCACCTAGGAAGTTGTTTTGGTGTGGTTGGAATTACGTAGAAAGTGCTTCGAATCACCTAATAAGTTGTTTTGGTGCGGTTGGAATTACGTAGAAAGTGCTTCGAATCACCTAGGAAGTTGTTTTGGTGTGGTTGGAATTACGTAGAAAGTGCTTCGAATCACCTAGGAAGTTGTTTTGGTCTGGTAAGAATTACGTAGAAAGTGCTTCGAATCACCTAGGAAGTTGTTTTGGTGTGGTTGGAATTACGTAGAAAGTGCTTCGAATCACCTAATAAGTTGTTTTGGTGCGGTTGGAATTACGTAGAAAGTGCTTCGTATCACCTAGGAAGTTGTTTTGGTGCGGTTGGAATTACGTAGAAAGTGCTTCGAATCACCTAATAAGTTGTTTTGGTGCGGTTGGAATTACGTAGAAAGTGCTTCGAATCACCTAATAAGTTGTTTTGGTGCGGTTGGAATTACGTAGAAAGTGCTTCGCATCACCTAATAAGTTGTTTTGGTGTGGTTGGAATTACGTAGAAAGTGCTTCGAATCACCTAATAAGTTGTTTTGGTGCGGTTGGAATTACGTAGAAAGTGCTTCGTATCACCTAGGAAGTTGTTTTGGTGTGGTTGGAATTACGTAGAAAGTGCTTCGAATCACCTAGGAAGTTGTTTTGGTCTGGTAAGAATTACGTAGAAAGTGCTTCGAATCACCTAGGAAGTTGTTTTGGTGTGGTTGGAATTACGTAGAAAGTGCTTCGAATCACCTAATAAGTTGTTTTGGTGCGGTTGGAATTACGTAGAAAGTGCTTCGAATCACCTAGGAAGTTGTTTTGGTGTGGTTGGAATTACGTAGAAAGTGCTTCGAATCACCTAATAAGTTGTTTTGGTGCGGTTGGAATTACGTAGAAAGTGCTTCGAATCACCTAATAAGTTGTTTTGGTGCGGTTGGAATTACGTAGAAAGTGCTTCGCATCACCTAATAAGTTGTTTTGGTGTGGTTGGAATTACGTAGAAAGTGCTTCGAATCACCTAATAAGTTGTTTTGGTGTGGTTGGAATTACGTAGAAAGTGCTTCGAATCACCTAATAAGTTGTTTTGGTGCGGTTGGAATTACGTAGAAAGTGCTTCGAATCACCTAGGAAGTTGTTTTGGTGTGGTTGGAATTACGTAGAAAGTGCTTCGAATCACCTAGGAAGTTGTTTTGGTGTGGTTGGAATTACGTAGAAAGTGCTTCGAATCACCTAATAAGTTGTTTTGGTGTGGTTGGAATTACGTAGAAAGTGCTTCGAATCACCTAGGAAGTTGTTTTGGTGTGGTTGGAATTACGTAGAAAGTGCTTCGAATCACCTAGGAAGTTGTTTTGGTGTGGTTGGAATTACGTAGAAAGTGCTTCGAATCACCTAGGAAGTTGTTTTGGTGTGGTTGGAATTACGTAGAAAGTGCTTCGAATCACCTAGGAAGTTGTTTTGGTGTGGTTGGAATTACGTAGAAAGTGCTTCGAATCACCTAGGAAGTTGTTTTGGTGCGGTTGGAATTACGTAGAAAGTGCTTCGAATCACCTAATAAGTTGTTTTGGTGCGGTTGGAATTACGTAGAAAGTGCTTCGTATCACCTAGGAAGTTGTTTTGGTGCGGTTGGAATTACGTAGAAAGTGCTTCGAATCACCTAATAAGTTTTTCTGGTGCGGTTGGAATTACGTAGAAAGTGCTTCGAATCACCTAATAAGTTGTTTTGGTGCGGTTGGAATTACGTAGAAAGTGCTTCGAATCACCTAATAAGTTGTTTTGGTGTGGTTGGAATTACGTAGTAAGTGCTTCGAATCACCTAATAAGTTGTTTTGGTGCGGTTGGAATTACGTAGAAAGTGCTTCGCATCACCTAATAAGTTGTTTTGGTGTGGTTGGAATTACGTAGAAAGTGCTTCGAATCACCTAATAAGTTGTTTTGGTGTGGTTGGAATTACGTAGAAAGTGCTTCGAATCACCTAATAAGTTGTTTTGGTGCGGTTGGAATTACGTAGAAAGTGCTTCGAATCACCTAGGAAGTTGTTTTGGTGTGGTTGGAATTACGTAGAAAGTGCTTCGAATCACCTAGGAAGTTGTTTTGGTGTGGTTGGAATTACGTAGAAAGTGCTTCGAATCACCTAATAAGTTGTTTTGGTGTGGTTGGAATTACGTAGAAAGTGCTTCGAATCACCTAGGAAGTTGTTTTGGTGTGGTTGGAATTACGTAGAAAGTGCTTCGAATCACCTAGGAAGTTGTTTTGGTGTGGTTGGAATTACGTAGAAAGTGCTTCGAATCACCTAGGAAGTTGTTTTGGTGTGGTTGGAATTACGTAGAAAGTGCTTCGAATCACCTAATAAGTTGTTTTGGTGTGGTTGGAATTACGTAGAAAGTGCTTCGAATCACCTAATAAGTTGTTTTGGTGCGGTTGGAATTACGTAGAAAGTGCTTCGAATCACCTAGGAAGTTGTTTTGGTGTGGTTGGAATTACGTAGAAAGTGCTTCGAATCACCTAGGAAGTTGTTTTGGTGTGGTTGGAATTACGTAGAAAGTGCTTCGAATCACCTAATAAGTTGTTTTGGTGTGGTTGGAATTACGTAGAAAGTGCTTCGAATCACCTAGGAAGTTGTTTTGGTGTGGTTGGAATTACGTAGAAAGTGCTTCGAATCACCTAGGAAGTTGTTTTGGTGTGGTTGGAATTACGTAGAAAGTGCTTCGAATCACCTAGGAAGTTGTTTTGGTGTGGTTGGAATTACGTAGAAAGTGCTTCGAATCACCTAATAAGTTGTTTTGGTGCGGTTGGAATTACGTAGAAAGTGCTTCGAACCACCTTAGAAGTTGTTTTGGTCTGGTAAGAATTACGTAGAAAGTGCTTCGAATCACCTAGGAAGTTGTTTTGGTGTGGTTGGAATTACGTAGAAAGTGCTTCGAATCACCTAATAAGTTGTTTTGGTGCGGTTGGAATTACGTAGAAAGTGCTTCGAATCACCTAGGAAGTTGTTTTGGTCTGGTAAGAATTACGTAGAAAGTGCTTCGAATCACCTAGGAAGTTGTTTTGGTGTGGTTGGAATTACGTAGAAAGTGCTTCGAATCACCTAATAAGTTGTTTTGGTGTGGTTGGAATTACGTAGAAAGTGCTTCGAATCACCTAGGAAGTTGTTTTGGTGTGGTTGGAATTACGTAGAAAGTGCTTCGAATCACCTAGGAAGTTGTTTTGGTGTGGTTGGAATTACGTAGAAAGTGCTTCGAATCACCTAATAAGTTGTTTTGGTGCGGTTGGAATTACGTAGAAAGTGCTTCGAATCACCTAGGAAGTTGTTTTGGTCTGGTAAGAATTACGTAGAAAGTGCTTCGAATCACCTAGGAAGTTGTTTTGGTGTGGTTGGAATTACGTAGAAAGTGCTTCGAATCACCTAATAAGTTGTTTTGGTGTGGTTGGAATTACGTAGAAAGTGCTT
This sequence comes from Anopheles coustani, assembly GCF_943734705.1. Classification (NCBI taxonomy): domain Eukaryota; kingdom Metazoa; phylum Arthropoda; class Insecta; order Diptera; family Culicidae; genus Anopheles; species Anopheles coustani. The sequence goes on along the minus strand of NW_026525431.1, from coordinate 11,327 downwards.
CGAATCACCTAGGAAGTTGTTTTGGTGTGGTTGGAATTACGTAGAAAGTGCTTCGAATCACCTAGGAAGTTGTTTTGGTGTGGTTGGAATTACGTAGAAAGTGCTTCGAATCACCTAATAAGTTGTTTTGGTGCGGTTGGAATTACGTAGAAAGTGCTTCGAATCACCTAGGAAGTTGTTTTGGTGTGGTTGGAATTACGTAGAAAGTGCTTCGAATCACCTAGGAAGTTGTTTTGGTCTGGTAAGAATTACGTAGAAAGTGCTTCGAATCACCTAGGAAGTTGTTTTGGTGTGGTTGGAATTACGTAGAAAGTGCTTCGAATCACCTAATAAGTTGTTTTGGTGCGGTTGGAATTACGTAGAAAGTGCTTCGTATCACCTAGGAAGTTGTTTTGGTGCGGTTGGAATTACGTAGAAAGTGCTTCGAATCACCTAGGAAGTTGTTTTGGTGTGGTTGGAATTACGTAGAAAGTGCTTCGAATCACCTAATAAGTTGTTTTGGTGCGGTTGGAATTACGTAGAAAGTGCTTCGAATCACCTAATAAGTTGTTTTGGTGTGGTTGGAATTACGTAGTAAGTGCTTCGAATCACCTAATAAGTTGTTTTGGTGCGGTTGGAATTACGTAGAAAGTGCTTCGCATCACCTAATAAGTTGTTTTGGTGTGGTTGGAATTACGTAGAAAGTGCTTCGAATCACCTAATAAGTTGTTTTGGTGTGGTTGGAATTACGTAGAAAGTGCTTCGAATCACCTAATAAGTTGTTTTGGTGCGGTTGGAATTACGTAGAAAGTGCTTCGAATCACCTAGGAAGTTGTTTTGGTGTGGTTGGAATTACGTAGAAAGTGCTTCGAATCACCTAGGAAGTTGTTTTGGTGTGGTTGGAATTACGTAGAAAGTGCTTCGAATCACCTAGGAAGTTGTTTTGGTGTGGTTGGAATTACGTAGAAAGTGCTTCGAATCACCTAGGAAGTTGTTTTGGTGTGGTTGGAATTACGTAGAAAGTGCTTCGAATCACCTAGGAAGTTGTTTTGGTGTGGTTGGAATTACGTAGAAAGTGCTTCGAATCACCTAATAAGTTGTTTTGGTGCGGTTGGAATTACGTAGAAAGTGCTTCGAATCACCTAGGAAGTTGTTTTGGTGTGGTTGGAATTACGTAGAAAGTGCTTCGAATCACCTAGGAAGTTGTTTTGGTGTGGTTGGAATTACGTAGAAAGTGCTTCGAATCACCTAGGAAGTTGTTTTGGTGTGGTTGGAATTACGTAGAAAGTGCTTCGAATCACCTAGGAAGTTGTTTTGGTGCGGTTGGAATTACGTAGAAAGTGCTTCGAATCACCTAGGAAGTTGTTTTGGTGTGGTTGGAATTACGTAGAAAGTGCTTCGAATCACCTAGGAAGTTGTTTTGGTGTGGTTGGAATTACGTAGAAAGTGCTTCGAATCACCTAATAAGTTGTTTTGGTGTGGTTGGAATTACGTAGAAAGTGCTTCGAATCACCTAGGAAGTTGTTTTGGTGTGGTTGGAATTACGTAGAAAGTGCTTCGAATCACCTAGGAAGTTGTTTTGGTGTGGTTGGAATTACGTAGAAAGTGCTTCGAATCACCTAGGAAGTTGTTTTGGTGTGGTTGGAATTACGTAGAAAGTGCTTCGAATCACCTAGGAAGTTGTTTTGGTGTGGTTGGAATTACGTAGAAAGTGCTTCGAATCACCTAATAAGTTGTTTTGGTGTGGTTGGAATTACGTAGAAAGTGCTTCGAATCACCTAATAAGTTGTTTTGGTGCGGTTGGAATTACGTAGAAAGTGCTTCGAATCACCTAGGAAGTTGTTTTGGTGTGGTTGGAATTACGTAGAAAGTGCTTCGAATCACCTAGGAAGTTGTTTTGGTGCGGTTGGAATTACGTAGAAAGTGCTTCGAATCACCTAATAAGTTGTTTTGGTGCGGTTGGAATTACGTAGAAAGTGCTTCGTATCACCTAGGAAGTTGTTTTGGTGCGGTTGGAATTACGTAGAAAGTGCTTCGAATCACCTAATAAGTTTTTCTGGTGCGGTTGGAATTACGTAGAAAGTGCTTCGAATCACCTAATAAGTTGTTTTGGTGCGGTTGGAATTACGTAGAAAGTGCTTCGAATCACCTAATAAGTTGTTTTGGTGTGGTTGGAATTACGTAGAAAGTGCTTCGAATCACCTAGGAAGTTGTTTTGGTGTGGTTGGAATTACGTAGAAAGTGCTTCGCATCACCTAATAAGTTGTTTTGGTGTGGTTGGAATTACGTAGAAAGTGCTTCGAATCACCTAATAAGTTGTTTTGGTGTGGTTGGAATTACGTAGAAAGTGCTTCGAATCACCTAATAAGTTGTTTTGGTGCGGTTGGAATTACGTAGAAAGTGCTTCGAATCACCTAGGAAGTTGTTTTGGTGTGGTTGGAATTACGTAGAAAGTGCTTCGAATCACCTAGGAAGTTGTTTTGGTGTGGTTGGAATTACGTAGAAAGTGCTTCGAATCACCTAATAAGTTGTTTTGGTGTGGTTGGAATTACGTAGAAAGTGCTTCGAATCACCTAGGAAGTTGTTTTGGTGTGGTTGGAATTACGTAGAAAGTGCTTCGAATCACCTAGGAAGTTGTTTTGGTGTGGTTGGAATTACGTAGAAAGTGCTTCGAATCACCTAGGAAGTTGTTTTGGTGTGGTTGGAATTACGTAGAAAGTGCTTCGAATCACCTAATAAGTTGTTTTGGTGTGGTTGGAATTACGTAGAAAGTGCTTCGAATCACCTAGGAAGTTGTTTTGGTGTGGTTGGAATTACGTAGTAAGTGCTTCGAACCACCTCCAAAGTTGTTTTGGTCTGGTTAGAATTACGTAAAAAGTGCTTCGAACCAACTCCAAAGTTGTTTTGGTCTGGTAAGAATAACGTAAAAAGTGCTTCGGACCACCTCCAAAGTTGTTTTGGTCTGGTTAGAATTACGTAAAAAGTGCTTCGAACCACCTCCAAAGTTGTTTTGATCTGGTAAGAATTACGTTAAAAGTGCTTCGAACCAACTCCAAAGTTGTTTTGGTCTGGTTAGAATTACGTAAAAAGTGCTGCGAACCAACTCCAAAGTTGTTTTGGTCTAATTGAAATTACGTAAAAAGTGCTTCGGACCACCTCCAAAGTTGTTTTGGTCTGGTTAGAATTACGTAGAAAGTGCTTCGAACCACCTCCAAAGTTGTTTTGGTCTGGTTAGAATTACGTAAAAAGTGCTTCGAACCACCTCCAAAGTTGTTTTGGTCTGGTTAAAATTACGTTAAAAGTGCTTCGGACCACCTCCAAAGTTGTTTTGGTCTGGTTAGAATTACGTAAAAAGTGCTTCGAACCACCTCCAAAGTTGTTTTGGTCTGGTTAAAATTACGTTAAAAGTGCTACGAACCACCTACAAAGTTGCTCTGGTGTGGTTGGAATTACGTAAAAAGTGCTACGAACCACCTACAAAGTTGTTTTGGTCTGGTAAGAATTACGTTAAAAGTGCTACGAACCACCTCCAAAGTTGTTTTGGTCTGGTTAGAATTACGTAAAAAGTGCTTCGAACCAACTCCAAAGTTGTTTTGGTCTGGTTAGAATTACGTAAAAAGTGCTTCGAACCAACTCCAAAGTTGTTTTGGTCTGGTTAGAATTACGTAAAAAGTGCTTCGAACCAACTCCAAAGTTGTTTTGGTCTGGTTAGAATTACGTAAAAAGTGCTTCGAACTACCTTCAAAGTTGTTTTGGTCTGGTTAGAATTACGTTAAAAGTGCTTCGAACCTTCTCTAAAGTTGTTTTGGTCTGGTTAGAATTACGTAAAAAGTGCTTCGAACCACCTCCAAAGTTGTTTTGGTCTGGTTAGAATTACGTAAAAAGTGCTGCGAACCAACTCCAAAGTTGTTTTGGTCTGGTTAGAATTACGTTAAAAGTGCTTCGAACCACCTCCAAAGTTGTTTTGGTCTGGTTAGAATTACGTAAAAAGTGCTTCGAACCACCTCCAAAGTTGTTTTGGTCTGGTAAGAATTACGTAGAAAGTGCTTCGAACCACCTCCATAGTTGTTTTGGTCTGGTTATAATTACGTAAAAAGTGCTTCAGACCACCTTCAAAGTTGTTTTGGTCTGGTTAGAATTACGTAGAAAGTGCTTCGAACCACCTCCAAAGTTGTTTTATTCTGGTTAGAATTTCGAAAAAAGTGCTTCGAACCACCTCCAAAGTTGTTTTGGTCTGGTTAGAATTACGTAGAAAGTGCTTCGAACCTTCTCTAAAGTTGTTTTGGTCTGGTTAGACTTACGTTAAAAGTGCTTCGAACCACCTCAAAAGTTGTTTTATTCTGGTTAAAATGACGTAGAAAGTGCTTCGAACCTTCTCTAAAGTTGTTTTGGTCTGGTTAGAATTACGTTAAAAGTGCTTCGAACCACCTCCAAAGTTGTTTTGGTCTGGTTAGAATTACGTAAAAAGTGCTTCAAACCTCCTCCAAAATTGTTTTGGTCTGGTTAGAATTACGTAAAAAGTGCTTCGAACCACCTCCAAAGTTGTTTTGGTCTGGTTAGAATTACGTAAAAAGTGCTTCGAACCACCTCCAAAGTTGTTTTGGTCTGGTTAGAATTACGTTAAAAGTGCTTCGAACCACCTCCAAAGTTGTTTTGGTCTGGTTAGAATTATGTTTAAAGTGCTTCGAACCACCTCCAAAGTTGTTTTGGTCTGGTTAGAATTACGTAAAAAGTGCTTCAAACCTCCTCCAAAGTTGTTTTGGTCTGGTTAGAATTACGTTAAAAGTGCTTCGAACCACCTCCAAAGTTGTTTTGGTCTGGTTAGAATTACGTAGAAAGTGCTTCGAACCTTCTCTAAAGTTGTTTTGGTCTGGTTAGAATTATGTAAAAAGTGCTTCGAACCACCTCCAAAGTTGTTTTGGTCTGGTTAGAATTACGTTAAAAGTGCTTCGAACCACCTCCAAAGTTGTTTTGGTCTGGTTAGAATTACGTTAAAAGTGCTTCGAACCACCTCCAAAGTTGTTTAGGTCTGGTTAGAATTATGTAAAAAGTGCTTCGAACCACCTCCAAAGTTGTTTTGGTCTGGTTAGAATTACGTTAAAAGTGCTTCGAACCACCTCAAAAGTTGTTTTGGTCTGGTTAGAATTACGTAAAAAGTGCTTCAAACCTCCTCCAAAGTTGTTTTGGTCTGGTTAGAACTACGTTAAAAGTGCTTCGAACCACCTCCAAAGTTGTTTTGGTCTGGTTAGAATTACGTAAAAAGTGCTTCAAACCTCCTCCAAAGTTGTTTTGGTCTGGTTAGAATTACGTAAAAAGTGCTTCGAACCACCTCCAAAGTTGTTTTGGTCTGGTTAGAATTACGTCAAAAGTGCTTCGGTCCACCTCCAAAGTTGTTTTGGTCTGGTTAGAATTACGTAAAAAGTGCTTCGAACCACCTCCAAAGTTGTTTTGGTCTGGTTAGAATTACGTAAAAAGTGCTTCGAACCACCTCCAAAGTTGTTTTGGTCTGGTTAGAATTACGTTAAAAGTGCTTCGAACCACCTCCAAAGTTGTTTAGGTCTGGTTAGAATTATGTAAAAAGTGCTTCGAACCTTCTCTAAAGTTGTTTTGGTCTGGTTAGAATTATGTAAAAAGTGCTTCGAACCACCTCCAAAGTTGTTTTGGTCTGGTTAGAATTACGTTAAAAGTGCTTCGAACCACCTCCAAAGTTGTTTTGGTCTGGTTAGAATTACGTTAAAAGTGCTTCGAACCACCTCCAAAGTTGTTTTGGTCTGGTTAGAATTACGTTAAAAGTGCTTCGAACCTTCTCTAAAGTTGTTTTGGTCTGGTTAGAATTACGTTAAAAGTGCTTCGAACCACCTCCAAAGTTGTTTTGGTTTGGTTAAAATTACGTTAAAAGTGCTTCGAACCACCTCCAAAGTTGTTTTGGTCTGGTTAGAATTACGTAAAAAGTGCTTCAAACCACCTCCAAAGTTGTTTTGGTCTGGTTAGAATTACGTTAAAAGTGCTTCGAACCACCTCCAAAGTTGTTTTGGTCTGGTTAGAATTACGTAGAAAGTGCTTCGAACCACCTCCAAAGTTGTTTAGGTCTGGTTAGAATTATGTAAAAAGTGCTTCGAACCACCTCAAAAGTTGTTTTGGTCTGGTTAGAATTACGTTAAAAGTGCTTCGAACCACCTCAAAAGTTGTTTTATTCTGGTTAAAATTACGTAAAAAGTGCTTCGAACCACCTCCAAAGTTGTTTTGGTCTGGTTAGAATTACGTAAAAAGTGCTTCGAACCACCTCCAAAGTTGTTTTGGTCTGGTTAAAATTACGTTAAAAGTGCTTCGAACCACCTCCAAAGTTGTTTTGGTCTGGTTGCAATTACGTAAAAAGTGCTTCGAACCACCTCCAAAGTTGTTTTGGTCTGGTTAGAATTACGTAAAAAGTGCTTCGAACCACCTCCAAAGTTGTTTTGGTCTGGTTAGAATTACGTAGAAAGTGCTTCGAACCTTCTCTAAAGTTGTTTTGGTCTGGTTAGAATTACGTAAAAAGTGCTTCGAACCACCTCCAAAGTTGTTTTGGTCTGGTTAGAATTACGTTAAAAGTGCTTCGAACCACCTCCAAAGTTGTTTTGGTCTGGTTAGAATTACGTAGAAAGTGCTTCGAACCTTCTCTAAAGTTGTTTTGGTCTGGTTAGAATTACGTAAAAAGTGCTTCGAACCACCTCCAAAGTTGTTTTGGTCTGGTTAGAATTACGTTAAAAGTGCTTCGAACCACCTCCAAAGTTGTTTTGGTCTGGTTAGAATTACGTTAAAAGTGCTTCGAACCACCTCCAAAGTTGTTTTGGTTTGGTTAAAATTACGTTAAAAGTGCTTCGAACCACCTCCAAAGTTGTTTTGGTCTGGTTAGAATTACGTAAAAAGTGCTTCAAACCTCCTCCAAAGTTGTTTTGGTCTGGTTAGAATTACGTTAAAAGTGCTTCGAACCACCTCCAAAGTTGTTTTGGTCTGGTTAGAATTACGTAGAAAGTGCTTCGAACCACCTCCAAAGTTGTTTTGGTCTGGTTAGAATTATGTAAAAAGTGCTTCGAACCACCTCCAAAGTTGTTTTGGTCTGGTTAGAATTACGTTAAAAGTGCTTCGAACCACCTCAAAAGTTGTTTTATTCTGGTTAAAATTACGTAAAAAGTGCTTCGAACCACCTCAAAAGTTGTTTTATTCTGGTTAAAATTACGTAAAAAGTGCTTCGAACCACCTCCAAAGTTGTTTTGGTCTGGTTAGAATTACGTAAAAAGTGCTTCGAACCACCTCCAAAGTTGTTTTGGTTTGGTTAAAATTACGTTAAAAGTGCTTCGAACCACCTCCAAAGTTGTTTTGGTCTGGTTAGAATTACGTAAAAAGTGCTTCAAACCTCCTCCAAAGTTGTTTTGGTCTGGTAAGAATTATGTAAAAAGTGCTTCGAACCTTCTCTAAAGTTGTTTTGGTCTGGTTAGAATTATGTAAAAAGTGCTTCGAACCACCTCCAAAGTTGTTTTGGTCTGGTTAGAATTACGTTAAAAGTGCTTCGAACCACCTCCAAAGTTGTTTTGGTCTGGTTAGAATTACGTTAAAAGTGCTTCGAACCACCTCCAAAGTTGTTTTGGTCTGGTTAGAATTACGTTAAAAGTGCTTCGAACCTTCTCTAAAGTTGTTTTGGTCTGGTTAGAATTACGTTAAAAGTGCTTCGAACCACCTCCAAAGTTGTTTTGGTTTGGTTAAAATTACGTTAAAAGTGCTTCGAACCACCTCCAAAGTTGTTTTGGTCTGGTTAGAATTACGTAAAAAGTGCTTCAAACCTCCTCCAAAGTTGTTTTGGTCTGGTTAGAATTACGTTAAAAGTGCTTCGAACCACCTCCAAAGTTGTTTTGGTCTGGTTAGAATTACGTAGAAAGTGCTTCGAACCACCTCCAAAGTTGTTTAGGTCTGGTTAGAATTATGTAAAAAGTGCTTCGAACCACCTCAAAAGTTGTTTTGGTCTGGTTAGAATTACGTTAAAAGTGCTTCGAACCACCTCAAAAGTTGTTTTATTCTGGTTAAAATTACGTAAAAAGTGCTTCGAACCACCTCAAAAGTTGTTTTATTCTGGTTAAAATTACGTAAAAAGTGCTTCGAACCACCTCCAAAGTTGTTTTGGTCTGGTTAGAATTACGTAAAAAGTGCTTCGAACCACCTCCAAAGTTGTTTTGGTTTGGTTAAAATTACGTTAAAAGTGCTTCGAACCACCTCCAAAGTTGTTTTGGTCTGGTTAGAATTACGTAAAAAGTGCTTCAAACCTCCTCCAAAGTTGTTTTGGTCTGGTTAGAATTACGTAGAAAGTGCTTCGAACCTTCTCTAAAGTTGTTTTGGTCTGGTTAGAATTATGTAAAAAGTGCTTCGAACCACCTCCAAAGTTGTTTTGGTCTGGTTAGAATTACGTTAAAAGTGCTTCGAACCACCTCCAAAGTTGTTTTGGTCTGGTTAGAATTACGTAGAAAGTGCTTCGAACCTTCTCTAAAGTTGTTTTGGTCTGGTTAGAATTATGTAAAAAGTGCTTCGAACCACCTCCAAAGTTGTTTTGGTCTGGTTAGAATTACGTTAAAAGTGCTTCGAACCACCTCCAAAGTTGTTTTGGTCTGGTTAGAATTACGTTAAAAGTGCTTCGAACCACCTCCAAAGTTGTTTTGGTCTGGTTAAAATTACGTTAAAAGTGCTTCGAACCACCTCCAAAGTTGTTTTGGTCTGGTTAGAATTACGTAAAAAGTGCTTCAAACCTCCTCCAAAGTTGTTTTGGTCTGGTTAGAATTACGTTAAAAGTGCTTCGAACCACCTCCAAAGTTGTTTTGGTCTGGTTAGAATTACGTAGAAAGTGCTTCGAACCACCTCCAAAGTTGTTTTGGTCTGGTTAGAATTATGTAAAAAGTGCTTCGAACCACCTCCAAAGTTGTTTTGGTCTGGTTAGAATTACGTAAAAAGTGCTTCGAACCAACTCCAAAGTTGTTTTGGTATGGTTAGAATTACGTAAAAAGTGCTTCGAACCAACTCCAAAGTTGTTTTGGTCTGGTTAGAATTACGTAAAAAGTGCTTCGAACCAACTCCAAAGTTGTTTTGGTCTGGTTAGAATTACGTTAAAAGTGCTTCGAACCACCTCAAAAGTTGTTTTATTCTGGTTAAAATTACGTAAAAAGTGCTTCGAACCACCTCCAAAGTTGTTTTGGTCTGGTTAGAATTACGTAAAAAGTGCTTCGAACCACCTCCAAAGTTGTTTTGGTCTGGTTAGAATTACGTAGAAAGTGCTTCGAACCACCTCCAAAGTTGTTTTGGTCTGGTTAGAATTACGTAAAAAGTGCTTCGAACCACCTCCAAAATTGTTTTGGTCTGGTTAGAATTACGTAAAAAGTGCTTCGAACCACCTCCAAAGTTGTTTTGGTCTGGTTAGAATTACGTAAAAAGTGCTTCGAACCACCTCCAAAGTTGTTTTGGTCTGGTTAGAATTACGTAAAAAGTGCTTCGAACCAACTCCAAAGTTGTTTTGGTCTGGTTAGAATTACGTAAAAAGTGCTTCGAACCAACTCCAAAGTTGTTTTGGTCTGGTTAGAATTACGTAAAAAGTGCTTCGAACCACCTCCAAAATTGTTTTGGTCTGGTTAGAATTACGTAAAAAGTGCTTCGAACCACCTCCAAAGTTGTTTTGGTCTGGTTAGAATTACGTAAAAAGTGCTTCGAACCACCTCCAAAGTTGTTTTGGTCTGGTTAGAATTACGTAAAAAGTGCTTCGAACCAACTCCAAAGTTGTTTTGGTCTGGTTAGAATTACGTAAAAAGTGCTTCGAACCACCTCCAAAGTTGTTTTGGTCTGGTTAGAATTACGTAGAAAGTGCTTCGAACCACCTCCAAAGTTGTTTTGGTCTGGTTGGAATTACGTAAAAAGTGCTTCGAACCACCTCCAAAGTTGTTTGGTTTGGTTAAAATTACGTTAAAAGTGCTTCGAACCACCTCCAAAGTTGTTTTGGTTTGGTTCAAATTACGTAGAAAGTGCTTCGAACCACCTCCAAAGTTGTTTTGGTCTGGTTAGAATTACGTAGAAAGTGCTTCGAACCACCTCCAAAGTTGTTTTGGTCTGGTTAGAATTACGTAAAAAGTGCTTCGAACCACCTCCAAAGTTGTTTTGGTCTGGTTAAAATGACGTAAAAAGTGCTTCGAACCACCTCCAAAGTTGTTTTGGTCTGGTTAGAATTACGTAAAAAGTGCTTCGAACCACCTCCAAAGTTGTTTTGGTCTGGTTAGAATTACGTAGAAAGTGCTTCGAACCACCTCCAAAGTTGTTTTGGTCTGGTTGGAATTACGTAAAAAGTGCTTCGAACCACCTCCAAAGTTGTTTTGGTTTGGTTAAAATTACGTTAAAAGTGCTTCGAACCACCTCCAAAGTTGTTTTGGTTTGGTTCAAATTACGTAGAAAGTGCTTCGAACCACCTCCAAAGTTGTTTTGGTCTGGTTAGAATTACGTAAAAAGTGCTTCGAACCACCTCCAAAGTTGTTTTGGTCTGGTTAGAATTACGTAAAAAGTGCTTCGAACCACCTCCAAAGTTGTTTTGGTCTGGTTAGAATTACGTAAAAAGTGCTTCGAACCACCTCCAAAGTTGTTTTGGTCTGGTTAGAATTACGTAAAAAGTGCTTCGAACCAACTCCAAAGTTGTTTTGGTCTGGTTAGAATTACGTTAAAAGTGCTTCGAACCAACTCCAAAGTTGTTTTGGTCTGGTTAGAATTACGTTAAAAGTGCTTCGAACCAACTCCAAAGTTGTTTTGGTCTGGTTAGAATTACGTAAAAAGTGCTTCGAACCACCTCCAAAGTTGTTTTGGTCTGGTTAGAATTACGTAAAAAGTGCTTCGAACCACCTCCAAAGTTGTTTTGGTCTGGTTAGAATTACGTAAAAAGTGCTTCGAACCACCTCCAAAGTTGTTTTGGTCTGGTAAGAATTACGTAAAAAGTGCTTCGAACCACCTCCAAAGTTGTTTTGGTCTGGTTAGAATTACGTAAAAAGTGCTTCGAACCACCTCCAAAGTTGTTTTGGTCTGGTTAGAATTACGTAGAAAGTGCTTCGAACCACCTCCAAAGTTGTTTTGGTCTGGTTAGAATTACGTAAAAGTGCTTCGAACCACCTCCAAAGTTGTTTTGGTCTGGTTAGAATTACGTAAAAAGTGCTTCGAACCAACTCCAAAGTTGTTTTGGTCTGGTTAGAATTACGTTAAAAGTGCTTCGAACCAACTCCAAAGTTGTTTTGGTCTGGTTAGAATTACGTTAAAAGTGCTTCGAACCAACTCCAAAGTTGTTTTGGTCTGGTTAGAATTAC
>NW_026525430.1:0-47850 GCF_943734705.1 Anopheles coustani | reverse complement strand
GTTTGGAAGTACGTAGAAACTGCTTCGAAGCACCTTAAAAGGTGTTTGAGAGTGGTTGGAAGTGCGTGGAAACTGCTTCGAAGCAACTTAGAATGTGTTTGAATGTGTTTGGAAGTACGTAGAAACTGCTTCGAAGCACCTTAGAAGGTGTTTGAATGTGTTTGGAAGTACAAAGAAACTGCTTCAAAGCATCTTAAAAGGTGTTTGAATGTGTTTGGAAGTACGTATAAACTGCTTCGAAGCACCTTAGAAGCTGTTTGAATGTGTTTGGAAGTGCGTGGAAACTGCTTCGAATCACCTTAGAATGTGTTTGAATGTGTTTGGAAGTACGTAAAAACTGCTTCGAAACACCTTCAACGGTGTTTGAATGTGTTTGGAAGTACGTAGAAACTGCTTCGAAGCACCTTAGAAGGTGTTTGAATGTGTTTGGAAGTACGAAGAAACAGCTTCGAAGCACCTCAAAAGGTGTTTGAATGTGTTTGGAAGTGCGTGGAAACTGCTTCGAAGCACCTTAAAAGGTGTTTGAATGTGTTTGGAAGTGCGTGGAAACTGCTTCGAATCACCTTAGAATGTGTTTAAATGTGTTTGGAAGAACGTAGAAACTGCTTCGAAGCACCTTTATAGGTGTTTGAATGTGTTTGGAAGAACGTAGAAAACTGCTTCGAAGCACCTTAAAAGGTGTTTGAATGTGTTTGGAAGTACGTAAAAACTGCTTCGAAACACCTTCAACGGTGTTTGAATGTGTTTGGAAGTACGTAGAAACTGCTTCGAAGCACCTTAAAAGGTGTTTGAGAGTGTTTGGAAGTACGAAGAAACAGCTTCGAAGCACCTCAAAAGGTGTTTGAATGTGTTTGGAAGAACGTAGAAACTGCTTCGAAACACCTTAAAAGGTGTTTGAATGTGTTTGGAAGTACGTAGAAACTGCTTCGAAGCACCTTGGAAGGTGTTTGAGTGTGTTTGGAAGTACGAAGAAACAGCTTCGAAGCACCTTAAAAGGTGTTTGAATGTGTTTGAAAGTACGTAGAAACTGCTTCGAAACACCTTAAAAGGTGTTTTAATGTGTTTGGAAGTACGTAGAAACTGCTTCGAAGCACCTTGGAAGGTGTTTGAGTGTGTTTGGAAGTACGAAGAAACAGCTTCGAAGCACCTTAAAAGGTGTTTGAATGTGTTTGGAAGTACGTAGAAACTGCTTCGAAACACCTTCAACGGTGTTTGAATGTGTTTGGAAGTACGTAGAAACTGCTTCGAAGCACCTCAAAAGGTGTTTGAATGTGTTTGGAAGTACGTAGAAACTGCTTCGAAGCACCTTAGAATGTGTTTGAGAGTGTTTGGAAGTACGTAGAAACTGCTTCGAAACACCTTCAACGGTGTTTGAATGTGTTTGGAAGTACGTAGAAACTGCTTCGAAGCACCTTAAAAGGTGTTTGAATGTGTTTGGAAGTACGTAGAAACTGCTTCGAAGCACCTTAAAAGTTGTTTGAATGTGTTTGGAAGTACGTTGAAACTGCTTCGAAGCACCTTGGAAGGTGTTTGAATGTGTTTGGAAGAACGTAGAAACTGCTTCGAATCACCTTAGAATGTGTTTGAGTGTGTTTGGAAGTACGAAGAAACTGCTTCAAAGCATCTTAAAAGGTGTTTGAATGTGTTTGGAAGTACGTTGAAACTGCTTCGAAGCACCTTGGAAGGTGTTTGAATGTGTTTGGAAGAACGTAGAAACTGCTTCGAAGCACCTTAGAAGGTGTTTGAATGTGTTTGGAAGTACGAAGAAACAGCTTCGAAGCACCTCAAAAGGTGTTTGAATGTGTTTGGAAGAACGTAGAAACTGCTTCGAAGCACCTTAGAATGTGTTTGAATGTGTTTGGAAGAACGTAGAAACTGCTTCGAAGCACCTTAGAAGGTGTTTGAATGTGTTTGGAAGTGCGTGGAAACTGCTTCGAAGCACCTTAGAATGTGTTTGAATGTGTTTGGAAGTACGTAGAAACTGCTTCGAAGCACCTTAGAAGGTGTTTGAATGTGTTTGGAAGTACGAAGAAACAGCTTCGAAGCACCTCAAAAGGTGTTTGAATGTGTTTGGAAGAACGTGGAAACTGCTTCGAAGCACCTTAAAAGGTGTTTGAATGTGTTTGGAAGTACGTAGAAACTGCTTCGAAGCACCTTAGAAGCTGTTTGAATGTGTTTGGAAGTGCGTGGAAACTGCTTCGAATCACCTTAGAATGTGTTTGAATGTGTTTGGAAGAACGTAGAAACTGCTTCGAAGCACCTTAAAAGGTGTTTGAATGTGTTTGGAAGTACGTAAAAACTGCTTCGAAACACCTTCAACGGTGTTTGAATGTGTTTGGAAGTACGTAGAAACTGCTTCGAAGCACCTTAAAAGGTGTTTGAGTGTGTTTGGAAGTACGTAGAAACTGCTTCGAAGCACCTTAGAATGTGTTTGAATGTGTTTGGAAGAACGTAGAAACTGCTTCGAAGCACCTTAGAAGGTGTTTGAATGTGTTTGGAAGTACGTAGAAACTGCTTCGAAGCACCTTGGAAGGTGTTTGAATGTGTTTGGAAGTACGAAGAAACAGCTTCGAAGCACCTTAAAAGGTGTTTGAATGTGTTTGGAAGTACGTAGAAACTGCTTCGAAACACCTTAAAAGGTGTTTGAATGTGTTTGGAAGAACGTAGAAACTGCTTCGAAGCACCTTAGAAGGTGTTTGAATGTGTTTGGAAGAACGTAGAAACTGCTTCGAAGCACCTTAGAAGGTGTTTGAATGTGTTTGGAAGTACGTAGAAACTGCTTCGAAGCACCTTGGAAGGTGTTTGAGTGTGTTTGGAAGTACGAAGAAACAGCTTCGAAGCACCTTAAAAGGTGTTTGAATGTGTTTGGAAGTACGTGAAACTGCTTCGAAACACCTTAAAAGGTGTTTGAATGTGTTTGGAAGAACGTAGAAACTGCTTCGAATCACCTTAGAATGTGTTTGAGTGTGTTTGGAAGTACGAAGAAACTGCTTCAAAGCATCTTAAAAGGTGTTTGAATGTGTTTGGAAGTACGTTGAAACTGCTTCGAAGCACCTTAAAAGTTGTTTGAATGTGTTTGGAAGTACGAAGAAACAGCTTCGAAGCACCTTAAAAGGTGTTTGAATGTGTTTAAAAGTACGTAGAAACTGCTTCGAAGCACCTTAGAAGGTGTTTGAATGTGTTTGGAAGTACGTAGAAACTGCTTCGAAGCACCTTAAAACGTGTTTGAATGTGTTTGGAAGTACGTAGAAACTGCTTCGAAGCACCTTAGAAGGTGTTTGAATGTGTTTGGAAGTACGAAGAAACAGCTTCGAAGCACCTTCAAAGGTGTTTGAATGTGTTTGAAAGTACGTAAAAACTGCTTCGAAACACCTTCAACGGTGTTTGAATGTGTTTGGAAGTACGTAGAAACTGCTTCGAAGCACCTTAGAATGTGTTTGAATGTGTTTGGAAGTACGTAGAAACTGCTTCGAAGCACCTTAGAAGGTGTTTGAATGTGTTTGGAAGTGCGTGGAAACTGCTTCGAAGCACCTTAGAATGTGTTTGAATGTGTTTGGAAGAACGTAGAAACTGCTTCGAAGCACCTTAGAAGGTGTTTGAATGTGTTTGGAAGTACGAAGAAACAGCTTCGAAGCACCTCAAAAGGTGTTTGAATGTGTTTGGAAGAACGTAGAAACTGCTTCGAAGCACCTTAAAAGGTGTTTGAATGTGTTTGGAAGTACGTAGAAACTGCTTCGAAGCACCTTAGAAGCTGTTTGAATGTGTTTGGAAGTACGTAGAAACTGCTTCGAAGCACCTTAGAATGTGTTTGAATGTGTTTGGAAGAACGTAGAAACTGCTTCGAAGCACCTTAGAAGCTGTTTGAATGTGTTTGGAAGTGCGTGGAAACTGCTTCGAAGCACCTTAGAATGTGTTTGAATGTGTTTGGAAGAACGTAGAAACTGCTTCGAAGCACCTTAGAAGGTGTTTGAATGTGTTTGGAAGTACGTAGAAACTGCTTCGAAACACCTTCAACGGTGTTTGAATGTGTTTGGAAGTACGTAGAAACTGCTTCGAAGCACCTTAAAAGTTGTTTGAATGTGTTTGGAAGTACGTTGAAACTGCTTCGAAGCACCTTGGAAGGTGTTTGAATGTGTTTGGAAGAACGTAGAAACTGCTTCGAATCACCTTAGAATGTGTTTGAGTGTGTTTGGAAGTACGAAGAAACTGCTTCAAAGCATCTTAAAAGGTGTTTGAATGTGTTTGGAAGTACGTTGAAACTGCTTCGAAGCACCTTGGAAGGTGTTTGAATGTGTTTGGAAGAACGTAGAAACTGCTTCGAAGCACCTTAAAAGGTGTTTGAATGTGTTTGGAAGTACGAAGAAACAGCTTCGAAGCACCTCAAAAGGTGTTTGAATGTGTTTGGAAGAACGTAGAAACTGCTTCGAAGCACCTTAGAATGTGTTTGAATGTGTTTGGAAGAACGTAGAAACTGCTTCGAAGCACCTTAGAAGGTGTTTGAATGTGTTTGGAAGTGCGTGGAAACTGCTTCGAAGCACCTTAGAATGTGTTTGAATGTGTTTGGAAGAACGTAGAAACTGCTTCGAAGCACCTTAGAAGGTGTTTGAATGTGTTTGGAAGTACGAAGAAACAGCTTCGAAGCACCTCAAAAGGTGTTTGAATGTGTTTGGAAGAACGTAGAAACTGCTTCGAAGCACCTTAAAAGGTGTTTGAATGTGTTTGGAAGTACGTAGAAACTGCTTCGAAGCACCTTAGAAGCTGTTTGAATGTGTTTGGAAGTGCGTGGAAACTGCTTCGAATCACCTTAGAATGTGTTTGAATGTGTTCGGAAGAACGTAGAAACTGCTTCGAAGCACCTTAAAAGGTGTTTGAATGTGTTTGGAAGTACGTAAAAACTGCTTCGAAACACCTTCAACGGTGTTTGAATGTGTTTGGAAGTACGTAGAAACTGCTTCGAAGCACCTTAAAAGGTGTTTGAGAGTGTTTGGAAGTACGAAGAAACAGCTTCGAAGCACCTTAAAAGGTGTTTGAATGTGTTTGGAAGAACGTAGAAACTGCTTCGAAGCACCTTAGAAGGTGTTTGAATGTGTTTGGAAGTACGTAGAAACTGCTTCGAAGCACCTTGGAAGGTGTTTGAGTGTGTTTGGAAGTACGAAGAAACAGCTTCGAAGCACCTTAAAAGGTGTTTGAATGTGTTTGGAAGTACGTAGAAACTGCTTCGAAACACCTTAAAAGGTGTTTTAATGTGTTTGGAAGTACGTAGAAACTGCTTCGAAGCACCTTGGAAGGTGTTTGAGTGTGTTTGGAAGTACGAAGAAACAGCTTCGAAGCACCTTGGAAGGTGTTTGAATGTGTTTGGAAGTACGTAGAAACTGCTTCGAAGCACCTTGGAAGGTGTTTGAGTGTGTTTGGAAGAACGTAGAAACTGCTTCGAAGCACCTTAAAGGTGTTTGAGAGTGTTTGGAAGTACGTAGAAACTGCTTCGAAGCACCTCAAAAGGTGTTTGAATGTGTTTGGAAGAACGTAGAAACTGCTTCGAATCACCTTAGAATGTGTTTGAGTGTGTTTGGAAGTACGAAGAAACTGCTTCAAAGCATCTTAAAAGGTGTTTGAATGTGTTTGGAAGTACGTTGAAACTGCTTCGAAGCACCTTAAAAGTTGTTTGAATGTGTTTGGAAGTACGAAGAAACAGCTTCGAAGCACCTTAAAAGGTGTTTGAATGTGTTTAAAAGTACGTAGAAACTGCTTCGAAGCACCTTAGAAGGTGTTTGAATGTGTTTGGAAGTACGTAGAAACTGCTTCGAAGCACCTTAAAAGTTGTTTGAATGTGTTTGGAAGTACGAAGAAACTGCTTCGAAGCACCTCAAAAGGTGTTTGAATGTGTTTGGAAGTGCGTGGAAACTGCTTCGAAGCACCTTAAAAGGTGTTTGAATGTGTTTGGAAGTGCGTGGAAACTGCTTCGAATCACCTTAGAATGTGTTTAAATGTGTTTGGAAGAACGTAGAAACTGCTTCGAAGCACCTTTATAGGTGTTTGAATGTGTTTGGAAGAACGTAGAAACTGCTTCGAAGCACCTTAAAAGGTGTTTGAATGTGTTTGGAAGTACGTAAAAACTGCTTCGAAACACCTTCAACGGTGTTTGAATGTGTTTGGAAGTACGTAGAAACTGCTTCGAAGCACCTTAAAAGGTGTTTGAGAGTGTTTGGAAGTACGAAGAAACAGCTTCGAAGCACCTCAAAAGGTGTTTGAATGTGTTTGGAAGAACGTAGAAACTGCTTCGAAACACCTTAAAAGGTGTTTGAATGTGTTTGGAAGTACGTAGAAACTGCTTCGAAGCACCTTGGAAGGTGTTTGAGTGTGTTTGGAAGTACGAAGAAACAGCTTCGAAGCACCTTAAAAGGTGTTTGAATGTGTTTGAAAGTACGTAGAAACTGCTTCGAAACACCTTAAAAGGTGTTTTTATGTGTTTGGAAGTACGTAGAAACTGCTTCGAAGCACCTTGGAAGGTGTTTGAGTGTGTTTGGAAGTACGAAGAAACAGCTTCGAAGCACCTTAAAAGGTGTTTGAATGTGTTTGGAAGTACGTAGAAACTGCTTCGAAACACCTTCAACGGTGTTTGAATGTGTTTGGAAGTACGTAGAAACTGCTTCGAAGCACCTCAAAAGGTGTTTGAATGTGTTTGGAAGTACGTAGAAACTGCTTCGAAGCACCTTAGAATGTGTTTGAGAGTGTTTGGAAGTACGTAGAAACTGCTTCGAAACACCTTCAACGGTGTTTGAATGTGTTTGGAAGTACGTAGAAACTGCTTCGAAGCACCTTAAAAGGTGTTTGAATGTGTTTGGAAGTACGTAGAAACTGCTTCGAAGCACCTTAAAAGTTGTTTGAATGTGTTTGGAAGTACGTTGAAACTGCTTCGAAGCACCTTGGAAGGTGTTTGAATGTGTTTGGAAGAACGTAGAAACTGCTTCGAATCACCTTAGAATGTGTTTGAGTGTGTTTGGAAGTACGAAGAAACTGCTTCAAAGCATCTTAAAAGGTGTTTGAATGTGTTTGGAAGTACGTTGAAACTGCTTCGAAGCACCTTGGAAGGTGTTTGAATGTGTTTGGAAGAACGTAGAAACTGCTTCGAAGCACCTTAGAAGGTGTTTGAATGTGTTTGGAAGAACGTAGAAACTGCTTCGAAGCACCTTAGAATGTGTTTGAATGTGTTTGGAAGTACGAAGAAACAGCTTCGAAGCACCTCAAAAGGTGTTTGAATGTGTTTGGAAGAACGTAGAAACTGCTTCGAAGCACCTTAGAATGTGTTTGAATGTGTTTGGAAGAACGTAGAAACTGCTTCGAAGCACCTTAGAAGGTGTTTGAATGTGTTTGGAAGTGCGTGGAAACTGCTTCGAAGCACCTTAGAATGTGTTTGAATGTGTTTGGAAGAACGTAGAAACTGCTTCGAAGCACCTTAGAAGGTGTTTGAATGTGTTTGGAAGTACGAAGAAACTGCTTCGAAGCACCTCAAAAGGTGTTTGAATGTGTTTGGAAGAACGTAGAAACTGCTTCGAAGCACCTTAAAAGGTGTTTGAATGTGTTTGGAAGAACGTAGAAACTGCTTCGAAGCACCTTAGAAGCTGTTTGAATGTGTTTGGAAGTGCGTGGAAACTGCTTCGAATCACCTTAGAATGTGTTTGAATGTGTTTGGAAGAACGTAGAAACTGCTTCGAAGCACCTTAAAAGGTGTTTGAATGTGTTTGGAAGTACGTAAAAACTGCTTCGAAACACCTTCAACGGTGTTTGAATGTGTTTGGAAGTACGTAGAAACTGCTTCGAAGCACCTTAAAAGGTGTTTGAGAGTGTTTGGAAGTACGAAGAAACAGCTTCGAAGCACCTCAAAAGGTGTTTGAATGTGTTTGGAAGAACGTAGAAACTGCTTCGAAACACCTTAAAAGGTGTTTGAATGTGTTTGGAAGTACGTAGAAACTGCTTCGAAGCACCTTGGAAGGTGTTTGAGTGTGTTTGGAAGTACGAAGAAACAGCTTCGAAGCACCTTAAAAGGTGTTTGAATGTGTTTGAAAGTACGTAGAAACTGCTTCGAAACACCTTAAAAGGTGTTTTAATGTGTTTGGAAGTACGTAGAAACTGCTTCGAAGCACCTTGGAAGGTGTTTGAGTGTGTTTGGAAGTACGAAGAAACAGCTTCGAAGCACCTTAAAAGGTGTTTGAATGTGTTTGGAAGTACGTAGAAACTGCTTCGAAACACCTTCAACGGTGTTTGAATGTGTTAGGAAGTACGTAGAAACTGCTTCGAAGCACCTCAAAAGGTGTTTGAATGTGTTTGGAAGTACGTAGAAACTGCTTCGAAGCACCTTAGAATGTGTTTGAGAGTGTTTGGAAGTACGTAGAAACTGCTTCGAAGCACCTTGGAAGGTGTTTGAGTGTGTTTGGAAGTACGAAGAAACAGCTTCGAAGCACCTTAAAAGGTGTTTGAATGTGTTTGGAAGTACGTAGAAACTGCTTCGAAACACCTTAAAAGGTGTTTGAATGTGTTTGGAAGAACGTAGAAACTGCTTCGAATCACCTTAGAATGTGTTTGAGTGTGTTTGGAAGTACGAAGAAACTGCTTCAAAGCATCTTAAAAGGTGTTTGAATGTGTTTGGAAGTACGTTGAAACTGCTTCGAAGCACCTTAAAAGTTGTTTGAATGTGTTTGGAAGTACGAAGAAACAGCTTCGAAGCACCTTAAAAGGTGTTTGAATGTGTTTAAAAGTACGTAGAAACTGCTTCGAAGCACCTTAGAAGGTGTTTGAATGTGTTTGGAAGTACGTAGAAACTGCTTCGAAGCACCTTAAAACGTGTTTGAATGTGTTTGGAAGTACGTAGAAACTGCTTCGAAGCACCTTAGAAGGTGTTTGAATGTGTTTGGAAGTACGAAGAAACAGCTTCGAAGCACCTTCAAAGGTGTTTGAATGTGTTTGAAAGTACGTAAAAACTGCTTCGAAACACCTTCAACGGTGTTTGAATGTGTTTGGAAGTACGTAGAAACTGCTTCGAAGCACCTTAGAATGTGTTTGAATGTGTTTGGAAGAACGTAGAAACTGCTTCGAAGCACCTTAGAAGGTGTTTGAATGTGTTTGGAAGTGCGTGGAAACTGCTTCGAAGCACCTTAGAATGTGTTTGAATGTGTTTGGAAGAACGTAGAAACTGCTTCGAAGCACCTTAGAAGGTGTTTGAATGTGTTTGGAAGTACGAAGAAACAGCTTCGAAGCACCTCAAAAGGTGTTTGAATGTGTTTGGAAGAACGTAGAAACTGCTTCGAAGCACCTTAAAAGGTGTTTGAATGTGTTTGGAAGTACGTAGAAACTGCTTCGAAGCACCTTAGAAGCTGTTTGAATGTGTTTGGAAGTACGTAGAAACTGCTTCGAAGCACCTTAGAATGTGTTTGAATGTGTTTGGAAGAACGTAGAAACTGCTTCGAAGCACCTTAGAAGGTGTTTGAATGTGTTTGGAAGTACGTAGAAACTGCTTCGAAGCACCTTGGAAGGTGTTTGAGTGTGTTTGGAAGTACGAAGAAACAGCTTCGAAGCACCTTAAAAGGTGTTTGAATGTGTTTGGAAGTACGTAGAAACTGCTTCGAAACACCTTAAAAGGTGTTTGAATGTGTTTGGAAGAACGTAGAAACTGCTTCGAAGCACCTTGGAAGGTGTTTGAGTGTGTTTGGAAGAACGTAGAAACTGCTTCGAAGCACCTTAAAGGTGTTTGAGAGTGTTTGGAAGTACGTAGAAACTGCTTCGAAGCACCTTAAAAGGTGTTTGAATGTGTTTGGAAGTACGTAGAAACTGCTTCGAAGCACCTTAGAAGGTGTTTGAATGTGTTTGGAAGAACGTAGAAACTGCTTCGAAGCACCTTAGAAGGTGTTTG
Organism: Anopheles coustani; assembly: GCF_943734705.1. NCBI lineage: Eukaryota > Metazoa > Arthropoda > Insecta > Diptera > Culicidae > Anopheles > Anopheles coustani. The sequence continues at coordinate 37,946 of NW_026525430.1, read as the reverse complement.
AATGTGTTTGGAAGTACGTAGAAACTGCTTCGAAGCACCTTGGAAGGTGTTTGAGTGTGTTTGGAAGTACGAAGAAACAGCTTCGAAGCACCTTAAAAGGTGTTTGAATGTGTTTGGAAGTACGTAGAAACTGCTTCGAAACACCTTAAAAGGTGTTTGAATGTGTTTGGAAGAACGTAGAAACTGCTTCGAATCACCTTAGAATGTGTTTGAATGTGTTTGGAAGTACGAAGAAACTGCTTCAAAGCATCTTAAAAGGTGTTTGAATGTGTTTGGAAGTACGTTGAAACTGCTTCGAAGCACCTTAAAAGTTGTTTGAATGTGTTTGGAAGTACGAAGAAACAGCTTCAAAGCACCTTAAAAGGTGTTTGAATGTGTTTAAAAGAACGTAGAAACTGCTTCGAAGCACCTTAGAAGGTGTTTGAATGTGTTTGGAAGTACGTAGAAACTGCTTCGAAGCACCTTAAAACGTGTTTGAATGTGTTTGGAAGTACGTAGAAACTGCTTCGAAGCACCTTAGAAGGTGTTTGAATGTGTTTGGAAGTACGAAGAAACAGCTTCGAAGCACCTTCAAAGGTGTTTGAATGTGTTTGAAAGTACGTAAAAACTGCTTCGAAACACCTTCAACGGTGTTTGAATGTGTTTGGAAGTACGTAGAAACTGCTTCGAAGCACCTTAAAAGGTGTTTGAATGTGTTTGGAAGTACGTATAAACTGCTTCGAAGCACCTTCAACGGTGTTTGAATGTGTTTGGAAGTACGAAGAAACAGCTTCGAAGCACCTTCAAAGGTGTTTGAATGTGTTTGGAAGTACGAAGAAACAGCTTCGAAGCACCTTAAAAGGTGTTTGAATGTGTTTGGAAGTACGTAGAAACTGCTTCGATGCACCTCAAAAGGTGTTTGAATGTGTTTGGAAGTACGTAGAAACTGCTTCGAAGCACCTTAGAAAGTGTTTGAGTGTGTTTGGAAGTACGTAGAAACTGCTTCGATGCACCTTAAAAGCTGTTTGAATGTGTTAGGAAGTACGTAGAAACTGCTTCGAAGCACCTTAAAAGGTGTTTGAATGTGTTTGGAAGTACGTAGAAACTGCTTCGAAGCACCTTAGAAAGTGTTTGAATGTGTTTGAAAGTACGTAGAAACTGCTTCGAAGCACCTCAAAAGGTGTTTGAATGTGTTTGGAAGTACGTAGAAACTGCTTCGAAGCACCTTAAAAGGTGTTTGAATGTGTTTGGAAGTACGTAGAAACTGCTTCGATGCACCTCAAAAGGTGTTTGAATGTGTTTGGAAGTACGTAGAAACTGCTTCGATGCACCTCAAAAGGTGTTTGAATGTGTTTGGAAGTACGTAGAAACTGCTTCGAAGCACCTTAGAAAGTGTTTGAGTGTGTTTGGAAGTACGTAGAAACTGCTTCGAAGCACCTTAAAAGGTGTTTGAATGTGTTTGGAAGTACGTAGAAACTGCTTCGATGCACCTTAAAAGGTGTTTGAATGTGTTTGGAAGTACGTAGAAACTGCTTCGATGCACCTCAAAAGGTGTTTGAATGTGTTTGGAAGTACGTAGAAACTGCTTTGAAGCACCTTAGAATGTGTTTGAATGTGTTTGAAAGTACGTAGAAACTGCTTCGAAGCACCTTAAAAGGTGTTTGAATGTGTTTGGAAGTACGTAGAAACTGCTTCGATGCACCTTAAAAGGTGTTTGAATGTGTTTGGAAGTACGTAGAAACTGCTTCGAAGCACCTTAAAAGGTGTTTCAATGTGTTTGGAAGTACGTAGAAACTGCTTCGAAGCACCTTAGAAAGTGTTTGAGTGTGTTTGGAAGTACGTAGAAACTGCTTCGATGCACCTCAAAAGGTGTTTGAATGTGTTTGGAAGTACGTAGAAACTGCTTCGAAGCACCTTAGAATGTGTTTGAGTGTGTTTGGAAGTACGTAGAAACTGCTTCGAAGCACCTAAGAAGGTGTTTGAATGTGTTTGGAAGTACGTAGAAACTGCTTCGAAGCACCTTAGAAAGTGTTTGAGTGTGTTTGGAAGTACGTAGAAACTGCTTCGATGCACCTCAAAAGGTGTTTGAATGTGTTTGGAAGTACGTAGAAACTGCTTCGATGCACCTCAAAAGGTGTTTGAATGTGTTTGGAAGTACGTAGAAACTGCTTCGAAGCACCTTAGAAAGTGTTTGAGTGTGTTTGGAAGTACGTAGAAACTGCTTCGAAGCACCTTAAAAGGTGTTTGAATGTGTTTGGAAGTACGTAGAAACTGCTTCGATGCACCTTAAAAGGTGTTTGAATGTGTTTGGAAGTACGTAGAAACTGCTTCGATGCACCTCAAAAGGTGTTTGAATGTGTTTGGAAGTACGTAGAAACTGCTTTGAAGCACCTTAGAATGTGTTTGAATGTGTTTGGAAGTACGTAGAAACTGCTTCGAAGCACCTTAGAATGTGTTTGAGTGTGTTTGGAAGTACGTAGAAACTGCTTCGAAGCACCTTAAAAGTTGTTTGAATGTGTTTGGAAGTACGAAGAAACTGCTTCGAAGCACCTTAAAAGGTGTTTGAATGTGTTTGGAAGTACGTAGAAACTGCTTCGAAGCACCTTAAAAGGTGTTTGAATGTGTTTGGAAGTACGTAGAAACTGCTTCGATGCACCTCAAAAGGTGTTTGAATGTGTTTGGAAGTACGTAGAAACTGCTTCGATGCACCTCAAAAGGTGTTTGAATGTGTTTGGAAGTACGTAGAAACTGCTTCGAAGCACCTTAGAAAGTGTTTGAGTGTGTTTGGAAGTACGTAGAAACTGCTTCGATGCACCTTAGAAAGTGTTTGAGTGTGTTTGGAAGTACGAAGAAACTGCTTCGAAGCACCTTAAAAGGTGTTTGAATGTGTTTGGAAGTACGTAGAAACTGCTTTGAAGCACCTTAGAATGTGTTTGAATGTGTTTGGAAGTACGTAGAAACTGCTTCGAAGCACCTTAAAAGGTGTTTGAATGTGTTTGGAAGTACGTAGAAACTGCTTCGATGCACCTTAAAAGGTGTTTGAATGTGTTTGGAAGTACGAAGAAACTGCTTCGAAGCACCTTAAAAGGTGTTTGAATGTGTTTGGAAGTACGTAGAAACTGCTTCGAAGCACCTTAAAAGGTGTTTGAATGTGTTTGGAAGTACGTAGAAACTGCTTCGATGCACCTCAAAAGGTGTTTGAATGTGTTTGGAAGTACGTAGAAACTGCTTCGATGCACCTCAAAAGGTGTTTGAATGTGTTTGGAAGTACGTAGAAACTGCTTCGATGCACCTTAAAAGGTGTTTGAATGTGTTTGGAAGTACGTAGAAACTGCTTCGATGCACCTCAAAAGGTGTTTGAATGTGTTTGGAAGTACGTAGAAACTGCTTTGAAGCACCTTAGAATGTGTTTGAATGTGTTTGGAAGTACGTAGAAACTGCTTCGAAGCACCTTAAAAGGTGTTTGAATGTGTTTGGAAGTACGTAGAAACTGCTTCGATGCACCTTAAAAGGTGTTTGAATGTGTTTGGAAGTACGTAGAAACTGCTTCGAAGCACCTTAAAAGGTGTTTCAATGTGTTTGGAAGTACGTAGAAACTGCTTCGAAGCACCTTAGAAAGTGTTTGAGTGTGTTTGGAAGTACGTAGAAACTGCTTCGATGCACCTTAAAAGCTGTTTGAATGTGTTTGGAAGTACGTAGAAACTGCTTCGAAGCACCTTAGAATGTGTTTGAGTGTGTTTGGAAGTACGTAGAAACTGCTTCGAAGCACCTAAGAAGGTGTTTGAATGTGTTTGGAAGTACGTAGAAACTGCTTCGAAGCACCTTAGAAAGTGTTTGAGTGTGTTTGGAAGTACGTAGAAACTGCTTCGATGCACCTCAAAAGGTGTTTGAATGTGTTTGGAAGTACGTAGAAACTGCTTCGAAGCACCTAAGAAGGTGTTTGAATGAGTTTGGAAGTACGTAGAAACTGCTTCGAAGCACCTTCAAAGGTGTTTGAATGTGTTTGGAAGTACGAAGAAACAGCTTCGAAGCACCTTCAAAGGTGTTTGAATGTGTTTGGAAGTACGAAGAAACAGCTTCGAAGCACCTTAAAAGGTGTTTGAATGTGTTTGGAAGTACGTAGAAACTGCTTCGATGCACCTCAAAAGGTGTTTGAATGTGTTTGGAAGTACGTAGAAACTGCTTCGAAGCACCTTAGAAAGTGTTTGAGTGTGTTTGGAAGTACGTAGAAACTGCTTCGATGCACCTTAAAAGCTGTTTGAATGTGTTAGGAAGTACGTAGAAACTGCTTCGAAGCACCTTAAAAGGTGTTTGAATGTGTTTGGAAGTACGTAGAAACTGCTTCGAAGCACCTTAAAAGTTGTTTGAATGTGTTTGGAAGTACGAAGAAACTGCTTCGAAGCACCTTAGAAAGTGTTTGAGTGTGTTTGGAAGTACGTAGAAACTGCTTCGAAGCACCTTAGAAGGTGTTTGAATGTGTTTGGAAGTACGTAGAAACTGCTTCGAAGCACCTTAAAAGGTGTTTGAATGTGTTTGGAAGTACGTAGAAACTGCTTCGAAGCACCTCAAAAGGTGTTTGAATGTGTTTGGAAGTACGTGAAAACTGCTTCGAAGCACCTTAGAAGGTGTTTGAATGTGTTTGGAAGTACGTAGAAACTGCTTCGAAGCACCTTCAAAGGTGTTTGAATGTGTTTGGAAGTACGTAGAAACTGCTTCGATGCACCTCAAAAGGTGTTTGAATGTGTTTGGAAGTACGTAGAAACTGCTTCGAAGCACCTTAGAAAGTGTTTGAGTGTGTTTGGAAGTACGTAGAAACTGCTTCGAAGCACCTTAGAAGGTGTTTGAATGTGTTTGGAAGTACGTAGAAACTGCTTCGAAGCACCTTAGAAAGTGTTTGAATGTGTTTGGAAGTACGTAGAAACTGCTTCGAAGCACCTTAGAAGGTGTTTGAATGTGTTAGGAAGTACGTAGAAACTGCTTCGAAGCACCTTAGAAGGTGTTTGAATGTGTTTGGAAGTACGTAGAAACTGCTTCGAAGCACCTTCAAAGGTGTTTGAATGTGTTTGGAAGTACGAAGAAACAGCTTCGAAGCACCTTCAAAGGTGTTTGAATGTGTTTGGAAGTACGAAGAAACAGCTTCGAAGCACCTTAAAAGGTGTTTGAATGTGTTTGGAAGTACGTAGAAACTGCTTCGATGCACCTCAAAAGGTGTTTGAATGTGTTTGGAAGTACGTAGAAACTGCTTCGAAGCACCTTAAAAGTTGTTTGAATGTGTTTGGAAGTACGAAGAAACTGCTTCGAAGCACCTTAGAAAGTGTTTGAATGTGTTTGGAAGTACGTAGAAACTGCTTCGAAGCACCTTAAAAGGTGTTTGAATGTGTTTGGAAGTACGTAGAAACTGCTTCGAAGCACCTCAAAAGGTGTTTGAATGTGTTTGGAAGTACGTGAAAACTGCTTCGAAGCACCTTAGAAGGTGTTTGAATGTGTTAGGAAGTACGTAGAAACTGCTTCGAAGCACCTTAAAAGGTGTTTGAATGTGTTTGGAAGTACGTAGAAACTGCTTCGATGCACCTTAAAAGTTGTTTGAATGTGTTTGGAAGTACGAAGAAACTGCTTCGAAGCACCTTAGAAAGTGTTTGAATGTGTTTGGAAGTACGTAGAAACTGCTTCGAAGCACCTTAAAAGGTGTTTGAATGTGTTTGGAAGTACGTAGAAACTGCTTCGAAGCACCTCAAAAGGTGTTTGAATGTGTTTGGAAGTACGTGAAAACTGCTTCGAAGCACCTTAGAAGGTGTTTGAATGTGTTAGGAAGTACGTAGAAACTGCTTCGAAGCACCTTAGAAGGTGTTTGAATGTGTTTGGAAGTACGTAGAAACTGCTTCGAAGCACCTTAGAAAGTGTTTGAGTGTGTTTGGAAGTACGTAGAAACTGCTTCGAAGCACCTTAGAAAGTGTTTGAATGTGTTTGGAAGTACGTAGAAACTGCTTCGAAGCACCTTAGAAGGTGTTTGAATGTGTTAGGAAGTACGTAGAAACTGCTTCGAAGCACCTTAGAAGGTGTTTGAATGTGTTTGGAAGTACGTAGAAACTGCTTCGAAGCACCTTAAAAGGTGTTTGAATGTGTTTGGAAGTACGTAGAAACTGCTTCGATGCACCTCAAAAGGTGTTTGAATGTGTTTGGAAGTACGTAGAAACTGCTTCGAAGCACCTTAGAAAGTGTTTGAGTGTGTTTGGAAGTACGTAGAAACTGCTTCGAAGCACCTCAAAAGGTGTTTGAATGTGTTTGGAAGTACTTAGAAACTGCTTCGAAGCACCTTAGAAAGTGTTTGAATGTGTTTGGAAGTACGTAGAAACTGCTTCGAAGCACCTTAGAAAGTGTTTGAGTGTGTTTGGAAGTACGTAGAAACTGCTTCGAAGCACCTTAGAAAGTGTTTGAATGTGTTTGGAAGTACGTAGAAACTGCTTCGAAGCACCTTAGAAGGTGTTTGAATGTGTTAGGAAGTACGTAGAAACTGCTTCGAAGCACCTCAAAAGGTGTTTGAATGTGTTTGGAAGTACGTAGAAACTGCTTCGAAGCACCTTAGAATGTGTTTGAGTGTGTTTGGAAGTACGTAGAAACTGCTTCGAAGCACCATAGAAAGTGTTTGAATGTGTTTGGAAGTACGTAGAAACTGCTTCGAAGCACCTTAGAAAGTGTTTGAGTGTGTTTGGAAGTACGTAGAAACTGCTTCGAAGCACCTTAGAAAGTGTTTGAATGTGTTTGGAAGTACGTAGAAACTGCTTCGAAGCACCTTAGAAGGTGTTTGAATGTGTTTGGAAGTACGTAGAAACTGCTTCGAAGCACCTTAGAATGTGTTTGAGTGTGTTTGGAAGTACGTAGAAACTGCTTCGAAGCACCTCAAAAGGTGTTTGAATGTGTTTGGAAGTACGTAGAAACTGCTTCGAAGCACCTCAAAAGGTGTTTGAATGTGTTTGGAAGTACGTAGAAACTGCTTCGAAGCACCTTAGAAAGTGTTTGAGTGTGTTTGGAAGTACGTAGAAACTGCTTCGAAGCACCTTAGAAAGTGTTTGAATGTGTTTGGAAGTACGTAGAAACTGCTTCGAAGCACCTTAGAAGGTGTTTGAATGTGTTTGGAAGTACGTAGAAACTGCTTCGAAGCACCTTAGAATGTGTTTGAGTGTGTTTGGAAGTACGTAGAAACTGCTTCGAAGCACCTCAAAAGGTGTTTGAATGTGTTTGGAAGTACGTAGAAACTGCTTCGAAGCACCTCAAAAGGTGTTTGAATGTGTTTGGAAGTACGTAGAAACTGCTTCGAAGCACCTTAGAATGTGTTTGAGTGTGTTTGGAAGTACGTAGAAACTGCTTCGAAGCACCTAAGAAGGTGTTTGAATGTGTTTGGAAGTACGTAGAAACTGCTTCGAAGCACCTCAAAAGGTGTTTGAATGTGTTTGGAAGTACGTAGAAACTGCTTCGAAGCACCTTAGAAAGTGTTTGAGTGTGTTTGGAAGTACGTAGAAACTGCTTCGAAGCACCATAGAAAGTGTTTGAATGTGTTTGGAAGTACGTAGAAACTGCTTCGAAGCACCTTAAAAGGTGTTTGAATGTGTTTGGAAGTACGTAGAAACTGCTTCGATGCACCTTAAAAGCTGTTTGAATGTGTTTGGAAGTACGTAGAAACTGCTTCGAAGCACCTTAGAAAGTGTTTGAGTGTGTTTGGAAGTACGTAGAAACTGCTTCGATGCACCTTAAAAGCTGTTTGAATGTGTTTGGAAGTACGTAGAAACTGCTTCGAAGCACCTTAGAAAGTGTTTGAGTGTGTTTGGAAGTACGTAGAAACTGCTTCGAAGCACCTTAAAAGGTGTTTGAATGTGTTTGGAAGTACGTAGAAACTGCTTCGATGCACCTTAAAAGCTGTTTGAATGTGTTTGGAAGTACGTAGAAACTGCTTCGAAGCACCTTAGAATGTGTTTGAGTGTGTTTGGAAGTACGTAGAAACTGCTTCGAAGCACCTAAGAAGGTGTTTGAATGTGTTTGGAAGTACGTAGAAACTGCTTCGAAGCCCCTTAGAAAGTGTTTGAGTGTGTTTGGAAGTACGTAGAAACTTCTTCGAAGCACCTTAGAAGCTGTTTGAATGTGTTTGGAAGTACGTAGAAACTTCTTCGAAGCACCTTTAAAAGTGTTTGAGTGTGTTTGGAAGTACGTAGAAACTGCTTTGAAGCACCTTTAAAGGTGTTTGAGTGTGTTTGGAAGTTCGTAGAAACTGCTTCGAAGCACCTTAGAAGGTGTTTGAATGTGTTTGGAAGTACGTAGAAACTGCTTCGAAGCACCTTAGAATGTGTTTGAATGTGTTTGGAAGTACGTAGAAACTGCTTCGAAGCACCTTGGAAGGTGTTTGAATGTGTTTGGAAGTACGTAGAAACTGCTTCGAAGCACCTTAGAAAGTGTTTGAGTGTGTTTGGAAGTACGTAGAAGCTGCTTCGAAGCACCTTAGAAGGTGTTTGAATGTGTTTGGAAGTACGTAGAAACTTCTTCGAAGCACCTTAGAAGCTGTTTGAATGTGTTTGGAAGTACGTAGAAACTTCTTCGAAGCACCTTAGAAAGTGTTTGAATGTGTTTGGAAGTACGTAGAAACTTCTTCGAAGCACCTTAGAAGCTGTTTGAATGTGTTTGGAAGTACGTAGAAACTGCTTCGAAGCACCTTAGAAGGTGTTTGAATGTGTTTGGAAGTACGTAGAAACTTCTTCGAAGCACCTTAGAAGCTGTTTGAATGTGTTTGGAAGTACGTAGAAACTTCTTCGAAGCACCTTAGAAAGTGTTTGAATGTGTTTGGAAGTACGTAGAAACTTCTTCGAAGCACCTTAGAAGCTGTTTGAATGTGTTTGGAAGTACGTAGAAACTGCTTCGAAGCACCTTAGAAAGTGTTTGAATGTGTTTGGAAGAACGTAGAAACTGCTTCGAAGCACCTTAGAAGGTGTTTGAATGTGTTTGGAAGTACGTAGAAACTGCTTCGAAGCACCTTAAAATGTGTTTGAATGTGTTTGGAAGTACGTAGAAACTGCTTCGAAGCACCTTATAATGTGTTTGAATGTGTTTGGAAGTACGTAGAAACTGCTTCGAAGCACCTTAGAAGGTGTTTGAATGTGTTTGGAAGTACGTAGAAACTGCTTCGAAGCACCTTAGAAGGTGTTTGAATGTGTTTGGAAGTACGTACAAAAAGCTTCGAAGCACCTTAGAAGGTGCTTGAATGTGTTTGGAAGTACGTAGAAACTGCTTCGAAGCACCTAAGAATGTGTTTGAATGTGTTTGGAAGTACGTAGAAACTGCTTCGAAGCACCTTAGAAAGTGTTTGAATGTGTTTGGAAGTACGTAGAAACTGCTTCGAGGCACCTTAAAATGTGTTTGAATGTGTTTGGAAGTACGTAGAAACTGCTTCGAAGCACCTTATAATGTGTTTGAATGTGTTTGGAAGTACGTACAAAAAGCTTCGAAGCACCTTAGAAGGTGCTTGAATGTGTTTGGAAGTACGTAGAAACTGCTTCGAAGCACCTTAGAAGGTGTTTGAATGTGTTTGGAAGTACGTAGAAACTGCTTCGAAGCACCTTAGAAGGTGTTTGAATGTGTTTGGAAGTACGTAGAAACTGCTTCGAGGCACCTTAGAAAGTGTTTGAATGTGTTTGAAAGTACGTAGAAACTGCTTCGAAGCACCTAAGAATGTGTTTGAATGTGTTTGGAAGTACGTAGAAACTGCTTCGAAGCACCTTATAATGTGTTTGAATGTGTTTGGAAGTACGTAGAAACTGCTTCGAAGCACCTTAGAAGGTGTTTGAATGTGTTTGGAAGTACGTAGAAACTGCTTCGAAGCTCCTTAGAAGGTGTTTGAATGTGTTTGGAAGTACGTAGAAACTGCTTCGAAGCACCTTATAATGTGTTTGAATGTGTTTGGAAGTACGTAGAAACTGCTTCGAAGCACCTTATAATGTGTTTGAATGAGTTTGGAAGTACGTAGCAACTGCTTCGAAGCACCTTAGAAGGTGTTTGAATGTGTTTGGAAGTACGTAGCAACTGCTTCGAAGCACCTAAGAAGTTGTTTGAATGTGTTTGGAAGTACGTAGCAACTGCTTCGAAGCTCCTTAGAAGGTGTTTGAATGTGTTTGGAAGTACGTAGCAACTGCTTCGAAGCACCTTAGAATAGGTTTGAGTATGTTTGGAAGTACGTAGAAACTGCTTCGAAGCACCTTATAATGTTTTTGAATGTGTTTGGAAGTACGTAGAAACTGCTTCGAAGCACCTTAGAAAGTGTTTGAATGTGTTTGGAAGTACGTAGAAACTGCTTCGAAGCACCTTATAATGTGTTGGAATGTGTTTGGAAGTACGTAGAAACTGCTTCGAAGCACCTTAGAAAGTGTTTGAATGTGTTTGGAAGTACTTAGAAACTGCTTCGAGGCACCTTAGAAAGTGTTTGAATGTGTTTGAAAGTACGTAGAAACTGCTTCGAAGCACCTTATAATGTGTTTGAATGTGTTTGGAAGTACGTAGAAACTGCTTCGAAGCACCTTAGAAGGTGTTTGAATGTGTTTGGAAGTACGTACAAAAAGCTTCGAAGCACCTTAGAAGGTGTTTAAATGTGTTTGGAAGTACGTAGAAACTGCTTCGAAGCACCTAAGAATGTGTTTGAATGTGTTTGGAAGTACGTAGAAACTGCTTCGAAGCACCTTATAATGTGTTTGAATGTGTTTGGAAGTACGTAGAAACTGCTTCGAAGCACCTTAGAAGGTGTTTGAATGTGTTTGGAAGTACGTACAAAAAGCTTCGAAGCACCTTAGAAGGTGCTTGAATGTGTTTGGAAGTACGTAGAAACTGCTTCGATGCACCTTAGAAGGTGTTTGAATGTGTTTGGAAGTACGTAGAAACTGCTTCGAAGCACCTTAGAAGGTGTTTGAATGTGTTTGGAAGTACGTAGAAACTGCTTCGAGGCACCTTAGAAAGTGTTTGAATGTGTTTGAAAGTACGTAGAAACTGCTTCGAAGCACCTAAGAATGTGTTTGAATGTGTTTGGAAGTACGTAGAAACTGCTTCGAAGCACCTTAGAAAGTGTTTGAATGTGTTTGGAAGTACGTAGAAACTGCTTCGAGGCACCTTAGAAAGTGTTTGAATGTGTTTGAAAGTACGTAGAAACTGCTTCGAAGCACCTTAGAAAGTGTTTGAATGTGTTTGGAAGTACGTAGAAACTGCTTCGAAGCACCTTAAAATGTGTTTGAATGTGTTTGGAAGTACGTAGAAACTGCTTCGAAGCACCTTATAATGTGTTTGAATGTGTTTGGAAGTACGTACAAAAAGCTTCGAAGCACCTTAGAAGGTGCTTGAATGTGTTTGGAAGTACGTAGAAACTGCTTCGAAGCACCTTAGAAGGTGTTTGAATGTGTTTGGAAGTACGTAGAAACTGCTTCGAAGCACCGTAGAAGGTGTTTGAATGTGTTTGGAAGTACGTAGAAACTGCTTCGAGGCACCTTAGAAAGTGTTTGAATGTGTTTGAAAGTACGTAGAAACTGCTTCGAAGCACCTTAGAAAGTGTTTGAATGTGTTTGGAAGTACGTAGAAACTGCTTCGAAGCACCTAAGAATGTGTTTGAATGTGTTTGGAAGTACGTAGAAACTGCTTCGAAGCACCTTATAATGTGTTTGAATGTGTTTGGAAGTACGTAGAAACTGCTTCGAAGCACCTTAGAAGGTGTTTGAATGTGTTTGGAAGTACGTACAAAAAGCTTCGAAGCACCTTATAATGTGTTTGAATGTGTTTGGAAGTACGTAGAAACTGCTTCGAAGCACCTTAGAAGGTGTTTGAGTGTGTTTGGAAGTACGTAGAAACTGCTTCGAAGCACCTTAGAAGGTGTTTGAGTGTGTTTGGAAGTACGTAGAAACTGCTTCGAAGCACCTTAAAAGGTGTTTGAATGTGTTTGGAAGTACGTAGAAACTGCTTCGAAGCACCTTAGAAGGTGTTTGAATGTGTTTGGAAGTACGTAGAAACTGCTTCGAAGCACCTTAGAAGGTGTTTGAATGTGTTTTGAAGTACGTAGAAACTGCTTCGAAGCACCTTAGAATGTGTTTGAGTGTGTTTGGAAGTACGTAGAAACTGCTTCGAAGCACCTTAAAAGGTGTTTGAATGTGTTTGGAAGTACGTAGAAACTGCTTCGAAGCACCTTAGAAGGTGTTTGAATGTGTTTGGAAGTACGTAGAAACTGCTTCGAAGCACCTTAGAAGGTGTTTGAATGTGTTTGGAAGTAGGTAGAAACTGCTTCGAAGCACCTTAGAAGGTGTTTGAATGTGTTTGGAAGTACGTAGAAACTGCTTCGAAGCACCTTAGAATGTGTTTGAATGTGTTTGGAAGTACGTAGAAACTGCTTCGAAGCACCTTAGAAAGTGTTTGAATGTGTTTGGAAGTACGTAGAAACTGCCTCGAAGCACCTTAGAAGGTGTTTGAGTGTGTTTGGAAGTACGTAGAAACTGCTTCGAAGCACCTTAGAAGGTGTTTGAATGTGTTTGGAAGTACGTAGAAACTGCTTCGAAGCACCTTAGAAAGTGTTTGAATGTGTTTGGAAGTACGTAGAAACTGCTTCGAAGCACCTTAGAAGGTGTTTGAATGTGTTTGGAAGTAGGTAGAAACTGCTTCGAAGCACCTTAGAAAGTGTGTGAATGTGTTTGGAAGTACGTAGAAACTGCTTCGAAGCACCTTAGAAGGTGTTTGAATGTGTTTGGAAGTACGTAGAAACTGCTTCGAAGCACCTTAGAAGGTGTTTGAATGTGTTTGGAAGTAGGTAGAAACTGCTTCGAAGCACCTTAGAAGGTGTTTGAATGTGTTTGGAAGTACGTAGAAACTGCTTCGAAGCACCTTAGAAAGTGTGTGAATGTGTTTGGAAGTACGTAGAAACTGCTTCGAAGCACCTTAGAAAGTGTTTGAATGTGTTTGGAAGTACGTAGAAACTGCTTCGAAGCACCTTAGAATGTGTTTGAATGTGTTTGGAAGTACGTAGAAACTGCTTCGAAGCACCTTAGAATGTGTTTGAATGTGTTTGGAAGTACGAAGAAACTGCTTCGAAGCACCTTAGAAGGTGTTTGAATGTGTTTGGAAGTACGTAGAAACTGCTTCGAAGCACCTTAGAAAGTGTTTGAATGTGTTTGGAAGTATGTAGAAACTGCTTCGAAGCACCTTATAATGTGTTTGAATGTGTTTGGAAGTACGTAGAAACTGCTTCGAAGCACCTTAGAAAGTGTTTGAATGTGTTTGGAAGTAGGTAGAAACTGCTTCGAAGCACCTTAGAATGTGTTTGAATGTGTTTGGAAGTACGAAGAAACTGCTTCGAAGCACCTTAGAATGTGTTTGAATGTGTTTGGAAGTACGTAGAAACTGCTTCGAAGCACCTTAGAAGGTGTTTAAATGTGTTTGGAACTACGTAGAAAGTGCTTCGAAGCACCTTAGAAAGTGTTTGAATGTGTTTGGAAGTACGTAGAAAGTGCTTCGAAGCACCTTAGAAAGTGTTTGAATGTGTTTGGAAGTACGTAGAAACTGCTTCGAAGCACCTTAGAAAGTGTTTGAATGTGTTTGGAAGTACGTAGAAACTGCTTCGAAGCACCTTAGAATGTGTTTGAGTGTGTTTGGAAGTTCGTAGAAACTGCTTCGAAGCACCTTAGAATGTGTTTGAATGTGTTTGGAACTACGTAGAAAGTGCTTCGAAGTACCTTAGAAAGTGTTTGAATGTGTTTGGAAGTACGTAGAAAGTGCTTCGAAGCACCTTAGAAAGTGTTTGAATGTGTTTGGAAGTACGTAGAAACTGCTTCGAAGCACCTTAGAAAGTGTTTGAATGTGTTTGGAAGTACGTAGAAACTGCTTCGAAGCACCTTATAATGTGTTTGAATGTGTTTGGAAGTACGTAGAAACTGCTTCGAAGCACCTTCAACGGTGTTTGAGTGTGTTTGGAAGTACGTAGAAACTGCTTCGAAGCACCTTATAATGTGTTTGAATGTGTTTGGAAGTACGTAGAAAGTGCTTCGAAGCACCTTAGAAAGTGTTTGAATGTGTTTGGAAGTACGTAGAAAGTGCTTCGAAGTACCTTATAATGTGTTTGAATGTGTTTGGAAGTACGTAGAAACTGCTTCGAAGCACCTTATAATGTGTTTGAATGTGTTTGGAAGTACGTAGAAAGTGCTTCGAAGCACCTTAGAAAGTGTTTGAATGTGTTTGGAAGTACGTAGAAACTGCTTCGAAGCACCTTAGAAGGTGTTTAAATGTGTTTGGAACTACGTAGAAAGTGCTTCGAAGCACCTTAGAAAGTGTTTGAATGTGTTTGGAAGTACGTAGAAAGTGCTTCGAAGCACCTTAGAAAGTGTTTGAATGTGTTTGGAAGTACGTAGAAACTGCTTCGAAGCACCTTATAATGTGTTTGAATGTGTTTGGAAGTACGTAGAAAGTGCTTCGAAGCACCTTAGAAAGTGTTTGAATGTGTTTGGAAGTACGTAGAAACTGCTTCGAAGCACCTTAGAAGGTGTTTAAATGTGTTTGGAACTACGTAGAAAGTGCTTCGAAGCACCTTAGAAAGTGTTTGAATGTGTTTGGAAGTACGTAGAAAGTGCTTCGAAGCACCTTAGAAAGTGTTTGAATGTGTTTGGAAGTACGTAGAAACTGCTTCGAAGCACCTTAGAAAGTGTTTGAATGTGTTTGGAAGTACGTAGAAACTGCTTCGAAGCACCTTAGAATGTGTTTGAGTGTGTTTGGAAGTTCGTAGAAACTGCTTCGAAGCACCTTAGAATGTGTTTGAATGTGTTTGGAACTACGTAGAAAGTGCTTCGAAGTACCTTAGAAAGTGTTTGAATGTGTTTGGAAGTACGTAGAAAGTGCTTCGAAGCACCTTAGAAAGTGTTTGAATGTGTTTGGAAGTACGTAGAAACTGCTTCGAAGCACCTTAGAAAGTGTTTGAATGTGTTTGGAAGTACGTAGAAACTGCTTCGAAGCACCTTATAATGTGTTTGAATGTGTTTGGAAGTACGTAGAAACTGCTTCGAAGCACCTTCAACGGTGTTTGAGTGTGTTTGGAAGTACGTAGAAACTGCTTCGAAGCACCTTATAATGTGTTTGAATGTGTTTGGAAGTACGTAGAAAGTGCTTCGAAGCACCTTAGAAAGTGTTTGAATGTGTTTGGAAGTACGTAGAAACTGCTTCGAAGCACCTTAGAAGGTGTTTAAATGTGTTTGGAACTACGTAGAAAGTGCTTCGAAGCACCTTAGAAAGTGTTTGAATGTGTTTGGAAGTACGTAGAAAGTGCTTCGAAGCACCTTAGAAAGTGTTTGAATGTGTTTGGAAGCACGTAGAAAGTGCTTCGAAGCACCTTAGAAAGTGTTTGAATGTGTTTGGAAGTACGTAGAAACTGCTTCGAAGCACCTAAGAAGGTGCTTGAATGTGTTTGGAAGTACGTAGAAACTGCTTCGAAGCACCTTATAATGTGTTTGAATGTGTTTGGAAGTACGTAGAAACTGCTTCGAAGCACCTTATAATGTGTTTGAATGTGTTTGGAAGTACGTAGAAAGTGCTTCGAAGCACCTTAGAAAGTGTTTGAATGTGTTTGGAAGTACGTAGAAACTGCTTCGAAGCACCTTAGAAGGTGTTTAAATGTGTTTGGAACTACGTAGAAAGTGCTTCGAAGCACCTTAGAAAGTGTTTGAATGTGTTTGGAAGTACGTAGAAAGTGCTTCGAAGCACCTTAGAAAGTGTTTGAATGTGTTTGGAAGTACGTAGAAACTGCTTCGAAGCACCTTAGAAAGTGTTTGAATGTGTTTGGAAGTACGTAGAAAGTGCTTCGAAGCACCTTAGAAAGTGTTTGAATGTGTTTGGAAGTACGTAGAAACTGCTTCGAAGCACCTCAGAAGGTGTTTGAACGTGTTTGGAAGTACGTAGAAACTGCTTCGAAACACCTTATAATGTGTTTGAATGTGTTTGGAAGTACGTAGAAACTGCTTCGAAGCACCTTAAAAGGTGTTTGAGTGTGTTTGGAAGTACGTAGAAACTGCTTCGAAGCACCTTATAATGTGTTTGAATGTGTTTGGAAGTACGTAGAAAGTGCTTCGAAGCACCTTAGAAAGTGTTTGAATGTGTTTGGAAGTACGTAGAAACTGCTTCGAAGCACCTTAGAAGGTGTTTAAATGTGTTTGGAACTACGTAGAAAGTGCTTCGAAGCACCTTAGAAAGTGTTTGAATGTGTTTGGAAGTACGTAGAAGGTGCTTCGAAGCACCTTAGAAAGTGTTTGAATGTGTTTGGAAGTACGTAGAAACTGCTTCGAAGCACCTTAGAAAGTGTTTGAATGTGTTTGGAAGTACGTAGAAACTGCTTCGAAGCACCTTAGAAAGTGTTTGAATGTGTTTGGAAGTACGTAGAAAGTGCTTCGAAGCACCTTAGAAAGTGTTTGAATGTGTTTGGAAGTACGTAGAAACTGCTTCGAAGCACCTAAGAAGGTGCTTGAATGTGTTTGGAAGTACGTAGAAAGTGCTTCGAAGCACCTTAGAAAGTGTTTGAATGTGTTTGGAAGTACGTAGAAACTGCTTCGAAGCACCTAAGAAGGTGCTTGAATGTGTTTGGAAGTACGTAGAAACTGCTTCGAAGCACCTTATAATGTGTTTGAATGTGTTTGGAAGTACGTAGAAAGTGCTTCGAAGCACCTTAGAAAGTGTTTGAATGTGTTTGGAAGTACGTAGAAACTGCTTCGAAGCACCTTAGAAAGTGTTTGAATGTGTTTGGAAGTACGTAGAAACTGCTTCGAAGCACCTTAGAAAGTGTTTGAATGTGTTTGGAAGTACGTAGAAAGTGCTTCGAAGCACCTTAGAAAGTGTTTGAATGTGTTTGGAAGTACGTAGAAACTGCTTCGAAGCACCTCAGAAGGTGTTTGAACGTGTTTGGAAGTACGTAGAAACTGCTTCGAAGCACCTTAGAAGGTGCTTGAATGTGTTTGGAAGTACGTAGAAACTGCTTCGAAACACCTTATAATGTGTTTGAATGTGTTTGGAAGTACGTAGAAAGTGCTTCGAAGCACCTTAGAAAGTGTTTGAATGTGTTTGGAAGTACGTAGAAAGTGCTTCGAAGCACCTTAGAAAGTGTTTGAATGTGTTTGGAAGTACGTAGAAACTGCTTCGAAGCACCTAAGAAGGTGCTTGAATGTGTTTGGAAGTACGTAGAAACTGCTTCGAAGCACCTTATAATGTGTTTGAATGTGTTTGGAAGTACGTAGAAAGTGATTCGAAGCACCTTAGAAAGTGTTTGAATGTGTTTGGAAGTACGTAGAAACTGCTTCGAAGCACCTTAGAAAGTGTTTGAATGTGTTTGGAAGTACGTAGAAACTGCTTCGAAGCACCTTAGAAAGTGTTTGAATGTGTTTGGAAGTACGTAGAAAGTGCTTCGAAGCACCTTAGAAAGTGTTTGAATGTGTTTGGAAGTACGTAGAAACTGCTTCGAAGCACCTCAGAAGGTGTTTGAACGTGTTTGGAAGTACGTAGAAACTGCTTCGAAGCACCTTAGAAGGTGCTTGAATGTGTTTGGAAGTACGTAGAAACTGCTTCGAAACACCTTATAATGTGTTTGAATGTGTTTGGAACTACGTAGAAACTGCTTCGAAGCACCTTATAATGTGTTTGAATGTGTTTGGAAGTACGTAGAAAGTGCTTCGAAGCACCTTAGAAAGTGTTTGAATGTGTTTGGAAGTACGTAGAAACTGCTTCGAAGCACCTTAGAAAGTGTTTGAATGTGTTTGGAAGTACGTAGAAAGTGCTTCGAAGCACCTAAGAAGGTGTTTCAATGTGTTTGGAAGTACGTAGAAACTGCTTCGAAGCACCTTAGAAAGTGTTTGAATGTGTTTGGAAGTACGTAGAAAGTGCTTCGAAGCACCTTAGAAAGTGTTTGAATGTGTTTGGAAGTACGTAGAAACTGCTTCGAAGCACCTTAGAAAGTGTTTGAATGTGTTTGGAAGTACGTAGAAAGTGCTTCGAAGCACCTTAGAAAGTGTTTGAATGTGTTTGGAAGTACGTAGAAACTGCTTCGAAGCACCTCAGAAGGTGTTTGAACGTGTTTGGAAGTACGTAGAAACTGCTTCGAAGCACCTTAGAAGGTGCTTGAATGTGTTTGGAAGTACGTAGAAACTGCTTCGAAACACCTTATAATGTGTTTGAATGTGTTTGGAACTACGTAGAAACTGCTTCGAAGCACCTTATAATGTGTTTGAATGTGTTTGGAAGTACGTAGAAAGTGCTTCGAAGCACCTTAGAAAGTGTTTGAATGTGTTTGGAAGTACGTAGAAACTGCTTCGAAGCACCTTAGAAGGTGTTTAAATGTGTTTGGAACTACGTAGAAAGTGCTTCGAAGCACCTTAGAAAGTGTTTGAATGTGTTTGGAAGTACGTAGAAAGTGCTTCGAAGCACCTTAGAAAGTGTTTGAATGTGTTTGGAAGTACGTAGAAAGTGCTTCGAAGCACCTTAGAAAGTGTTTGAATGTGTTTGGAAGTACGTAGAAACTGCTTCGAAGCACCTTAGAAAGTGTTTGAATGTGTTTGGAAGTACGTAGAAACTGCTTCGAAGCACCTCAGAAGGTGTTTGAACGTGTTTGGAAGTACGTAGAAACTGCTTCGAAGCACCTTAGAAGGTGCTTGAATGTGTTTGGAAGTACGTAGAAACTGCTTCGAAACACCTTATAAAGTGTTTGAATGTGTTTGGAAGTACGTAGAAACTGCTTCGAAGCACCTTATAACGTGTTTGAATGTGTTTGGAAGTACGTAGAAAGTGCTTCGAAGCACCTTAGAAAGTGTTTGAATGTGTTTGGAAGTACGTAGAAAGTGCTTCGAAGCACCTTAGAAGGTGTTTAAATGTGTTTGGAACTACGTAGAAAGTGCTTCGAAGCACCTTAGAAAGTGTTTGAATGTGTTTGGAAGTACGTAGAAAGTGCTTCGAAGCACCTTAGAAAGTGTTTGAATGTGTTTGGAAGTACGTAGAAACTGCTTCGAAGCACCTTAGAAAGTGTTTGAATGTGTTTGGAAGTACGTAGAAAGTGCTTCGAAGCACCTTAGAAGGTGTTTGAATGTGCTTGGAAGTACGTAGAAACTGCTTCGAAGCACCTCAGAAGGTGTTTGAACGTGTTTGGAAGTACGTAGAAAGTGCTTCGAAGCACCTAAGAAAGTGTTGAAATGTGTTTGGAAGTACGTAGAAACTGCTTCGAAGCACCTTAGAAAGTGTTTGAATGTGTTTGGAAGTACGTAGAAAGTGCTTCGAAGCACCTTAGAAAGTGTTTGAATGTGTTTGGAAGTACGTAGAAACTGCTTCGAAGCACCTGAAATGGTGTTTGGATGTGGTTGAAACTACGTAGAAAGTGCTTCGAAGCACCTCAAATGGTGATTGGATGTTGTTGAAACTACGTAGAAAGTGCTTCGAAGCACCTCAAATGGTGATTGGATGTTGTTGAAATTACGTAGAAAGTGCTACGAAGCACCTGAAATGGTGTTTGGATGTTGTTGAAACAACGTAGAAAGTGCTTCGAAGCACCTGAAATGGTGTTTGGATGTGGTTGAAACTACGTAGAAAGTGCTTCGAAGCACCTCAAATGGTGATTGGATGTTGTTGAAATTACGTAGAAAGTGCTACGAAGCACCTGAAATGGTGTTTGGATGTTGTTGAAACAACGTAGAAAGTGCTTCGAAGCACCTGAAATGGTGATTGGATGTGGTTGAAACTACGTAGAAAGTGCTACGAAGCACCTGAAATGGTGTTTGGATGTTGTTGAAACTACGTAGAAAGTGCTTCGAAGCACCTCAAATGGTGATTGGATGTTGTTGAAATTACGTAGAAAGTGCTACGAAGCACCTCAAATGGTGTTTGGATGTTGTTGAAATTACGTAGAAAGTGCTACGAAGCACCTGAAATGGTGTTTGGATGTTGTTGAAACAACGTAGAAAGTGCTTCGAAGCACCTGAAATGGTGTTTGGATGTGGTTGAAACTACGTAGAAAGTGCTTCGAAGCACCTCAAATGGTGATTGGATGTTGTTGAAATTACGTAGAAAGTGCTACGAAGCACCTCAAATGGTGTTTGGATGTTGTTGAAATTACGTAGAAAGTGCTTCGAAGCACCTGAAATGGTGTTTGGATGTGGTTGAAACTACGTAGAAAGTGCTTCGAAGCACCTCAAATGGTGATTGGATGTTGTTGAAATTACGTAGAAAGTGCTACGAAGCACCTGAAATGGTGTTTGGATGTTGTTGAAACAACGTAGAAAGTGCTTCGAAGCACCTGAAATGGTGATTGGATGTGGTTGAAACTACGTAGAAAGTGCTACGAAGCACCTGAAATGGTGTTTGGATGTTGTTGAAACTACGTAGAAAGTGCTTTGAAGCACCTGAAATGGTGATTGGATGTTGTTGAAACTACGTAAAAAGTGCTTTGAAGCACCTGAAATGGTGATTGGATGTTGTTGAAACTACGTAGAAAGTGCTTCGAAGCACCTGAAATGGTGTTTGGATGTTGTTGAAACTACGTAGAAAGTGCTTTGAAGCACCTGAAATGGTGTTTGGATGTGGTTGAAACTACGTAGAAAGTGCTTCGAAGCACCTCAAATGGTGATTGGATGTTGTTGAAATTACGTAGAAAGTGCTACGAAGCACCTCAAATGGTGTTTGGATGTTGTTGAAATTACGTAGAAAGTGCTACGAAGCACCTGAAATGGTGTTTGGATGTGGTTGAAACTACGTAGAAAGTGCTTTGAAGCACCTCAAATGGTGTTTGGATGTTGTTGAAACTACGTAGAAAGTGCTTCGAAGCACCTGAAATGGTGATTGGATGTTGTTGAAATTACGTAGAAAGTGCTACGAAGCACCTGAAATGGTGATTGGATGTGGTTGAAACTACGTAGAAAGTGCTTCGAAGCACCTCAAATGGTGATTGGATGTTGTTGAAATTACGTAGAAAGTGCTACGAAGCACCTCAAATGGTGTTTGGATGTTGTTGAAATTACGTAGAAAGTGCTACGAAGCACCTGAAATGGTGTTTGGATGTGGTTGAAACTACGTAGAAAGTGCTACGAAGCACCTGAAATGGTGTTTGGATGTTGTTGAAACTACGTAGAAAGTGCTTTGAAGCACCTGAAATGGTGATTGGATGTTGTTGAAACTACGTAAAAAGTGCTACGAAGCACCTGAAATGGTGTTTGGATGTTGTTGAAACTACGTAGAAAGTGCTTTGAAGCACCTGAAATGGTGATTGGATGTTGTTGAAACTACGTAGAAAGTGCTTCGAAGCACCTGAAATGGTGTTTGGATGTTGTTGAAACTACGTAGAAAGTGCTTTGAAGCACCTGAAATGGTGATTGGATGTTGTTGAAACTACGTAGAAAGTGCTTTGAAGCACCTCAAATGGTGTTTGGATGTTGTTGAAATTACGTAGAAAGTGCTACGAAGCACCTGAAATGGTGTTTGGATGTTGTTGAAACAACGTAGAAAGTGCTTCGAAGCACCTGAAATGGTGTTTGGATGTTGTTGAAACTACGTAAAAAGTGCTTCGAAGCATCTTGAATAGTGTTTGGATGTTGTTGAAACTACGTAGAAAGTGCTTCGAAGCACCTGAAATGGTGTTTGGATGTTGTTGAAACTACGTAGAAAGTGCTTTGAAGCACCTGAAATGGTGATTGGATGTGGTTGAAACTACGTAGAAAGTGCTTCGAAGCAGCTCAAATGGTGATTGGATGTGGTTGAAACTACGTAGAAAGTGCTCCGTAGCACCTTGAATGTTGTTTGGATGTGGTTGAAACTACGTAGAAAGTGCTTCGAAGCACCTTAAACGATGTTTGGATGTGGTTGAAACTACGTAGAAAGTGCTCCGTAGCACCTTGAATGTTGTTTGGATGTGGTTGAAACTACGTAGAAAGTGCTTCGAAGCAGCTTAAATAATGTTTGGATGTGGTTGAAACTACGTAGAAAGTGCTTCGTAGCACCTTAAATGATGATTGGATGTTGTTGAAATTACGTAGAAAGTGCTACGGAGCACCTCAAATGGTGTTTGGATGTTGTTGAAACTACGTAGAAAGTGCTTTGAAGCACCTGAAATGGTGATTGGATGTGGTTGAAACTACGTAGAAAGTGCTTCGAAGCAGCTCAAATGTTGTTTGGATGTTGTTGAAACAACGTAGAAAGTGCTTTGAAGCACCTGAAATGGTGTTTGGATGTGGTTGAAACAGCGTAGAAAGTGCTTCGAAGCACCTCAAATGGTGATTGGATGTTGTTGAAAATACGTAGAAAGTGCTACGGAGCACCTCAAATGGTGTTTGGATGTTGTTGAAATTACGTAGAAAGTGCTTCGAAGCACCTCAAATGGTGTTTGGATGTTGTTGAAACTACGTAGAAAGTGCTTCGAAGCACCTGAAATGGTGTTTGGATGTTGTTGAAACTACGTAGAAAGTGCTTTGAAGCACCTGAAATGGTGATTGGATGTGGTTGAAACTACGTAGAAAGTGCTTCGAAGCAGCTCAAATGGTGTTTGGATGTGGTTGAAACTACGTAGAAAGTGCTTCGAAGCACCTCAAATGGTGATTGGATGTTGTTGAAACTACGGAGAAAGTGCTTCGAAGCACCTCAAATGGTGATTGGATGTGGTTGAAACTACGTAGAAAGTGCTCCGTAGCACCTTGAATGTTGTTTGGATGTGGTTGAAACTACGTAGAAAGTGCTTCGTAGCACCTTAAATGTTGTTTGAATGTGAATGAAACTACGTAGAAAGTGCTCCGTAGCACCTTGAATGTTGTTTGAATGTGGTTGAAACTACGTAGATAGTGCTCCGTAGCACCTTGAATGTTGTTTGGATGTGGTTGAAACTACGTAGAAAGTGCTCCGTAGCACCTTGAATGTTGTTTGGATGTGGTTGAAACTACGTGAAAAGTGCTTCGAAGCAGCTTAAATAATGTTTGGATGTGGTTGAAACTACGTAGAAAGTGCTTCGTAGCACCTTAAATGGTGATTGGATGTTGTTGAAATTACGTAGAAAGTGCTACGGAGCACCTCAAATGGTGTTTGGATGTTGTTGAAACTACGTAGAAAGTGCTTTGAAGCACCTGAAATGGTGATTGGATGTGGTTGAAACTACGTAGAAAGTGCTTCGAAGCAGCTCAAATGTTGTTTGGATGTTGTTGAAACAACGTAGAAAGTGCTTTGAAGCACCTGAAATGGTGTTTGGATGTGGTTGAAACAACGTAGAAAGTGCTTCGAAGCACCTCAAATGGTCTTTGGATGTTGTTGAAACTACGTAGAAAGTGCTTCGAAGCACCTGAAATGGTGTTTGGATGTTGTTGAAAATACGTAGAAAGTGCTACGGAGCACCTCAAATGGTGTTTGGATGTTGTTGAAACTACGTAGAAAGTGCTTCGAAGCACCTCAAATGGTGATTGGATGTGGTTGAAACTACGTAGAAAGTGCTCCGTAGCACCTTGAATGTTGTTTGGATGTGGTTGAAACTACGTAGAAAGTGCTCCGTAGCACCTTGAATGTTGTTTGGATGTGGTTAAAACTACGTAGAAAGTGCTTCGTAGAACCTGAAATGTTGTTTGAATGTGGTTGAAACTACGTAGCACCTTGAATGTTGTTTGAATGTGGTTGAAACTACGTAAAAAGTGCTCCGTAGCACCTTGAATGTTGTTTGGATTTGGTTGAAAATACGTAGAAAGTGCTCCGTAGCACCTTGAATGTTGTTTGGATGTGGTTGAAAATACGTAGAAAGTGCTCCGTAGCACCTTGAATGTTGTTTGGATGTGGTTGAAACTACGTAGAAAGTGCTTCGAAGCACCTCAAATGGTGATTGGATGTTGTTGAAATTACGTAGAAAGTGCTTCAAAGCACCTCAAATGGTGTTTGGATGTTGTTGAAACTACGTAGAAAGTGCTTTGAAGCACCTCAAATGGTGATTGGATGTTGTTGAAACTACGTAGAAAGTGCTTCGAAGCACCTGAAATGGTGTTTGGATGTGGTTGAAACTACGTAGAAAGTGCTTCGAAGCACCTCAAATGGTGTTTGGATGTTGTTGAAACTACGTAGAAAGTGCTTCGAAGCACCTCAAATGGTGATTGGATGTGGTTGAAACTACGTAGAAAGTGCTTCGAAGCAGCTCAAATGTTGTTTGGATGTTGTTGAAACAACGTAGAAAGTGCTTTGAAGCACCTGAAATGGTGTTTGGATGTGGTTGAAACAACGTAGAAAGTGCTTCGAAGCACCTCAAATGGTGTTTGGATGTTGTTGAAACTACGTAGAAAGTGCTTCGAAGCACCTGAAATGGTGTTTGGATGTTGTTGAAAATACGTAGAAAGTGCTACGGAGCACCTCAAATGGTGTTTGGATGTTGTTGAAACTACGTAGAAAGTGCTTTGAAGCAGCTTAAATAATGTTTGGATGTGGTTGAAACTACGTGAAAAGTGCTCCGTAGCACCTTGAATGTTGTTTGGATGTGGTTGAAACTACGTAGAAAGTGCTTCGAAGCAGCTTAAATAATGTTTGGATGTGGTTGAAACTACGTAGAAAGTGCTTCGTAGCACCTTAAATGGTGATTGGATGTTGTTGAAATTACGTAGAAAGTGCTACGGAGCACCTCAAATGGTGTTTGGATGTTGTTGAAACTACGTAGAAAGTGCTTCGAAGCACCTGAAATGGTGATTGGATGTGGTTGAAACTACGTAGAAAGTGCTTCGAAGCACCTGAAATGGTGTTTGGATGTTGTTGAAAATACGTAGAAAGTGCTACGGAGCACCTCAAATGGTGTTTGGATGTTGTTGAAACTACGTAGAAAGTGCTTCGAAGCACCTCAAATGGTGATTGGATGTGGTTGAAACTACGTAGAAAGTGCTCCGTAGCACCTTGAATGTTGTTTGGATGTGGTTGAAACTACGTAGAAAGTGCTCCGTAGCACCTTGAATGTTGTTTGGATGTGGTTAAAACTACGTAGAAAGTGCTTCGTAGAACCTGAAATGTTGTTTGAATGTGGTTGAAACTACGTAGCACCTTGAATGTTGTTTGAATGTGGTTGAAACTACGTAGAAAGTGCTCCGTAGCACCTTATATGTTGTTTGGATGTGGTTGAAACTACGTAGAAAGTGCTCCGTAGCACCTTGAATGTTGTTTGGATTTGGTTGAAAATACGTAGAAAGTGCTCCGTAGCACCTTGAATGTTGTTTGGATGTGGTTGAAACTACGTAGAAAGTGCTTCGAAGCACCTCAAATGGTGATTGGATGTTGTTGAAATTACGTAGAAAGTGCTTCAAAGCACCTCAAATGGTGTTTGGATGTTGTTGAAACTACGTAGAAAGTGCTTTGAAGCACCTCAAATGGTGATTGGATGTTGTTGAAACTACGTAGAAAGTGCTTCGAAGCACCTGAAATGGTGTTTGGATGTGGTTGAAACTACGTAGAAAGTGCTTCGAAGCACCTGAAATGGTGTTTGGATGTGGTTGAAACTACGTAGAAAGTGCTTCGAAGCACCTGAAATGGTGTTTGGATGTTGTTGAAATTACGTAGAAAGTGCTACGAAGCACCTCAAATGGTGTTTGGATGTGGTTGAAACTACGTAGAAAGTGCTTCGAAGCACCTGAAATGGTGTTTGGATGTGGTTGAAACTACGTAGAAAGTGCTTCGAAGCACCTGAAATGGTGTATGAATGTGGTTGAAACTACGTAGAAAGTGCTTCGAAGCACCTCAAATGGTGATTGGATGTTGTTGAAACTACGTAGAAAGTGCTTCGAAGCACCTGAAATGGTGTTTGGATGTTGTTGAAATTACGTAGAAAGTGCTTCGAAGCAGCTCAAATGGTGTTTGGATGTGGTTGAAACTACGTAGAAAGTGCTTCGAAGCACCTGAAATGGTGTTTGGATGTGGTTGAAACTACGTAGAAAGTGCTTCGATGCACCATAAATGTTGTTTGGATGTGGTTGAAACTACGTAGAAAGTGCTTCGTAGCACCTTAAACGATGTTTGGATGTGGTTGAAACTACGTAGAAAGTGCTTCGAAGCACCATAAACGTTGTTTGGATGTGGTTGAAACTACGTAGAAAGTGCTTCGATGCACCTTAAACGATGTTTGGATGTGGTTGAAACTACGTAGAAAGTGCTTCGAAGCACCTTAAACGATGTTTGGATGTGGTTGAAACTACGTAGAAAGTGCTTCGTAGCACCTTAAACGATGTTTGGATGTGGTTGAAACTACGTAGAAAGTGCTTCGAAGCACCCTAAATGATGTTTGTATGTGGTTGAAACTACGTAGAAAGTGCTTCGAAGCACCATAAACGTTGTTTGGATGTGGTTGAAACTACGTAGAAAGTGCTTCGAAGCACCTTAAACGATGTTTGGATGTGGTTGAAACTACGTAGAAAGTGCTTCGAAGCACCATAAACGTTGTTTGGATGTGGTTGAAACTACGTAGAAAGTGCTTCGAAGCACCTTAAACGATGTTTGGATGTGGTTGAAACTACGTAGAAAGTGCTTCGAAGCACCTTAAACGATGTTTGGATGTGGTTGAAACTACGTAGAAAGTGCTTCGAAGCACCTTAAACGATGTTTGGATGTGGTTGAAACTACGTAGAAAGTGCTTCGAAGCACCATAAACGTTGTTTGGATGTGGTTGAAACTACGTAGAAAGTGCTTCGAAGCACCTTAAACGATGTTTGGATGTGGTTGAAACTACGTAGAAAGTGCTTCGAAGCACCTTAAACGATGTTTGGATGTGGTTGAAACTACGTAGAAAGTGCTTCGAAGCACCCTAAATGATGTTTGGATGTGGTTGAAACTACGTAGAAAGTGCTTCGAAGCACCATAAACGTTGTTTGGATGTGGTTGAAACTACGTAGAAAGTGCTTCGAAGCACCCCAAATGATGTTAGGATGTGGTTGAAACTACGTAGAAAGTGCTTCGAAGCACCTTAAACGATGTTTGGATGTGGTTGAAACTACGTAGAAAGTGCTTCGATGCACCATAAACGTTGTTTGGATGTGGTTGAAACTACGTAGAAAGTGCTTCGAAGCACCCTAAATGTTGTTTGGATGTGGTTGAAACTACGTAGAAAGTGCTTCGAAGCACCTTAAACGATGTTTGGATGTGGTTGAAACTACGTAGAAAGTGCTTCGAAGCACCCTAAATGATGTTTGGATGTGGTTGAAACTACGTAGAAAGTGCTTCGAAGCACCATAAACGTTGTTTGGATGTGGTTGAAACTACGTAGAAAGTGCTTCGTAGCACCCTAAATGTTGTTTGGATGTGGTTGAAACTACGTAGAAAGTGCTTCGAAGCACCTTAAACGATGTTTGGATGTGGTTAAAACTACGTAGAAAGTGCTTCGAAGCACCTTAAACGATGTTTGGATGTGGTTAAAACTACGTAGAAAGTGCTTCGAAGCACCATAAACGTTGTTTGGATGTGGTTGAAACTACGTAGAAAGTGCTTCGAAGCACCCTAAATGTTGTTTGGATGTGGTTGAAACTACGTAGAAAGTGCTTCGAAGCACCTTAAACGATGTTTGGATGTGGTTGAAACTACGTAGAAAGTGCTTCGAAGCACCTTAAACGATGTTTGGATGTGGTTGAAACTACGTAGAAAGTGCTTCGAAGCACCCTAAATGATGTTTGTATGTGGTTGAAACTACGTAGAAAGTGCTTCGAAGCACCTTAAACGATGTTTGGATGTGGTTGAAACTACGTAGAAAGTGCTTCGAAGCACCTTAAACGATGTTTGGATGTGGTTGAAACTACGTAGAAAGTGCTTCGAAGCACCCTAAATGATGTTTGTATGTGGTTGAAACTACGTAGAAAGTGCTTCGAAGCACCTTAAACGATGTTTGGATGTGGTTGAAACTACGTAGAAAGTGCTTCGAAGCACCTTAAACGATGTTTGGATGTGGTTGAAACTACGTAGAAAGTGCTTCGAAGCACCATAAACGATGTTTGGATGTGGTTGAAACTACGTAGAAAGTGCTTCGAAGCACCCTAAATGTTGTTTGGATGTGGTTGAAACTACGTAGAAAGTGCTTCGAAGCACCTTAAACGATGTTTGGATGTGGTTGAAACTACGTAGAAAGTGCTTCGAAGCACCCTAAATGATGTTTGGATGTGGTTGAAACTACGTAGAAAGTGCTTCGAAGCACCATAAACGTTGTTTGGATGTGGTTGAAACTACGTAGAAAGTGCTTCGAAGCACCTTAAACGATGTTTGGATGTGGTTGAAACTACGTAGAAAGTGCTTCGAAGCACCATAAACGATGTTTGGATGTGGTTGAAACTACGTAGAAAGTGCTTCGAAGCACCCTAAATGTTGTTTGGATGTGGTTGAAACTACGTAGAAAGTGCTTCGAAGCACCTTAAACGATGTTTGGATGTGGTTGAAACTACGTAGAAAGTGCTTCGAAGCACCCTAAATGATGTTTGGATGTGGTTGAAACTACGTAGAAAGTGCTTCGAAGCACCATAAACGTTGTTTGGATGTGGTTGAAACTACGTAGAAAGTGCTTCGTAGCACCCTAAATGTTGTTTGGATGTGGTTGAAACTACGTAGAAAGTGCTTCGAAGCACCTTAAACGATGTTTGGATGTGGTTGAAACTACGTAGAAAGTGCTTCGAAGCACCCTAAATGATGTTTGTATGTGGTTGAAACTACGTAGAAAGTGCTTCGAAGCACCATAAACGTTGTTTGGATGTGGTTGAAACTACGTAGAAAGTGCTTCGAAGCACCTTAAACGATGTTTGGATGTGGTTGAAACTACGTAGAAAGTGCTTCGAAGCACCATAAACGTTGTTTGGATGTGGTTGAAACTACGTAGAAAGTGCTTCGAAGCACCCTAAATGTTGTTTGGATGTGGTTGAAACTACGTAGAAAGTGCTTCGAAGCACCTTAAACGATGTTTGGATGTGGTTGAAACTACGTAGAAAGTGCTTCGAAGCACCTTAAACGATGTTTGGATGTGGTTGAAACTACGTAGAAAGTGCTTCGAAGCACCCTAAATGTTGTAACTACAACTTTCGGATAGTATAAAGGTTCGAGGCGAATAACTATTTTAGACTTAGTCCACTGACTGGTCAAAATTCGGTTTATTCACTCGTTTTCCAGATCCAAAAACCCCCAGTCCCTTTCGGGTTTCCCTTTTATATTGCCTCCCGTGAACCCCTGTGGGCTCCGGTTCAAACTTTTGAACTATTAGTCCCGAGTGTATAGCGTTCCTGGTCTCTTTCCTCACTTCTCACGCTCGCATGCAGCCCTGTCGTTTTGACATCGTCTCCCCGAATAATCGATCAATGTATTGCTCGACTTATTTCCCTGTCTCGGCTGTCATGCGGACCTCGTGTTCCTTCCTGAACTGGAACAGGTGAGGGACTGTTTACGTTGGATCCTACACTATACCTATAACTTATTTACAGCGTCCTGACTGTTGGATACCGCCACGTCCAAAACTGCCAGCTTCGTAGCTGGTCGCTCCCAAACACCGCTGGACGTCCGCACACTCGCTCGCCTCACCTGACCATCTTTCGACCTAGTCACCCCCACTACTCGTCCTCTGGGCCACGTATTTCGGGGAAGGTTGGCGTCCACAATCAACACGATATCTCCTTCGGCGATCGGTTTCACCGGCTTGAACCACTTGGTACGGCGAGTCAGTGTCGGCAAATACTCTGCTATCCATTTGCGCCAGAAAATATCGGCCATCAACTGCGCCGTTCTCCAGGATGCTTTCAGGGCGGCTGCGTTGTCATCGTACTTTGTTGGTGGTTTGTCTCCCGTGGGGCTCCCGAGTAGAAAGTGGTTGGGAGTTAGTGGTGGCTCTGAAAAATCATCCAATGGTAAGTACGTTAGTGGACGTGAGTTGATGATCATTTCTATCTCTGCTAGTGCCGTGATCAGTATCTCATCCGTGGGATGCCGTGGAAGACGAAGTTCGCAGATGTTCTTCTTGACCGACTGCACCAGCCGTTCCCAACACCCTCCGAAGTGCGGTGCTGCGGGTGGATTAAATTTCCACGTAAGCGATGGCGAAGTGAACTCTTCCGCTAATTTGTCGAGGCTAACGTTCAACATCGCTTCTTTCAGCTCACGAGCCGCTCCGACAAAGTTCGTCCCGCAGTCAGACAGTATTTCTACTGGCGCTCCACGCTTGGCGATGAATCTGCGGACTGCGAGGATACAGGATGATGTGGACAACGTGTGCGCTACTTCAAGATGGATAGCGCGCGTAGTTAAGCAGGTGAAGAGAACACCCCATCTTTTCTCGACTCGCCGACCCACCGCTACAGCCATGGGTCCGAAGTAATCTACTCCGGTGAACGTGAAGGCACGTTGGTGAGCTGCTAGCCTTTCCTCTGGAATATTTCCCATTTCTGGTGGCATGGGCATTGCAGTACGAACCTTGCATAGCTGACACGAACGGCGCATTCGATCGAATTCGGAACGCAAGCGAGGTATTTGGAACCTCTCTCGAATCGCGTTAAGTGCTGCCTGGTGGTTAAGATGATGGTATCGTTGGTGGTAACGTTCCAGCAGTAGTGTGGTGACCCGATGTCCTCTCGGCAGGATAATGGGACGCTTAGTGTCCTCACTGATCCACGGGCAGTTCATTAACCGTCCCCGTGATCTCATCACATCGTGTTCGTCCATCTCCGGGGAAAGTTGGTATATGGAGCTGTCTTTCTGTACCACTCGTCTAAGGCCTCCCTTTTCGCCGTGATGTCTAAGTTGCGCCACTTCTTCGGGAAAGCCTTCACTCTGTACCAGTCGAAAGATTACTCGCTCTGCTCTCTGGTATTCTTCCTGGGTAAGTGGCTCTAAATTTTTCAGTGTCTTTTTAGCCCCCAGCCTAAAGATAAATTTTACGAGGTACCCTACGGTTCTGAGAAGTCCGGTCCACTTAGAGAACCGATCGAAGCAAATTAGTTGCTGCTTGACGACGTGGTGTAACAACGTGGCTCGCATTTCTTCGGTCGTCTCCCCATGACCGGATTCCTGCACGGGCCATTCACTTATCGGTTCCCACAGAAATTCAGGACCGCGAAACCACGGACTGGAAGGGCTTAAGTCTGGTTCCCGATGCCATTTCGTTCCGAGGTCTGCGACGTTGATTTTGGTTGATATCCAGTGCCAGTCTTTCACCATGGTGTTCTCAATCAGTTCTCCTACACGACAAGCTACGAATTGGCTGTACCGCCGGTGGTCGGAACGTACCCAGGCAATAACGTTACGAGAGTCCGTCCAGTATATGACTCGTTCGATACGTAGTCTATGCGCCTGTCTGATGCTGTTGCCTAGTCTTGATCCGATGACTGCAGCCTGCAATTCCAGGCGTGGAATCGAAGTACGTTTCAAGTTAGCCACGCGTGTCTTGGATCCAACAAGAGCACATTCGATTACTTGACCTTCTTCGAACCTTATGTACGCGACGGCCGCCATCGCAGATTCACTCGCATCACAAAAAATGTGAAGTTGGGCGGTGTAGGCACGCTCTGATGTAAGGAGGCGATAGCAGCGCGGCACTCGTACCTTGGTCACCTCTGGAAGCACTGCCAGCCATCGGTTCCAACCTTCAGCGAGGGTCCCGGCGATGCGGTGGTCCCAATCGATTCTGGCCCGCCAGATTTCCTGAAGGAGGATCTTCAGGTAAACTAAAAGGTGACCAATCAATCCTAGCGGATCATAGATAGCCATCAGGGTACGCAAAACCTCCCGCTTGGAGGGTAGACGACTTCCGGAGAGTAAAGATTCGTCGTGCTTGGGGGACAGGCGAAACGTGAATGTGTCCGTGGCCATGTCCCACCACATGCCCAACACCTTTTCGATTTTGCCCTCTAGGTCCATGTTGACATCAAACTCGCCGGTTGGCGGGTCTCCCCGGATACGCGCCACGACCTTCGAGGAATTGGACATCCAGTTTCTAATTTCGAAACCTCCTTGGCTGTGGATGTAGCGCACCTCTTCGGCTAGCTTAATTGCTTGCTCTTCCGTCTCGACGCTGGCAAGCATATCGTCAACGTAGTGTTCCTGTATGATGCACTCTACGGCGCGCGGAAATTCCTGAGCGAAGCGCTCGGCATTATGGTTTTTCACATACTGGGCGCAACTGGGAGAACACGCTGCGCCAAAGGTCATGACGGTGACCGCGTATACGAGAGGTTTGCCGTCTTCCTCCGCCCAAAGTATAAGCTGCGACCGCTGATCTTCGAGCTTGATCATCACTTGGTGAAACATCTCGCGGATGTCACCCGTTACAGCGATGCGAAACTCGCGGAACTTAT
Organism: Anopheles coustani; assembly: GCF_943734705.1. Taxonomy (NCBI): domain Eukaryota; kingdom Metazoa; phylum Arthropoda; class Insecta; order Diptera; family Culicidae; genus Anopheles; species Anopheles coustani. Next base: position 5,664 of record NW_026525430.1, on the reverse strand, counting down.
ATAACACAGCTAGGAGGCTTGTCAACAACTGTGGGCCTGTAAGGAGATTCGAGTTAAGGCTCACCCCGCTAACCGCTGCAGCTGCGTCGAAGACCATACGAATCTTCCCGGGTTTGTTGACGTTAACAACAGGAAATATCGGCAGGAACCAGTCCCTCGGACCCTTCCGGGTAAGTTCTTCCGTTGTTAGCCGCCTGATGTATCCCTTTTCTGTGTATTCCCGCATCTTTTGTTTGACCGCTGCCGCCAATTTCTCATCCTTCTCCATTCTTTTCCGTAGGCACGCGTATCTTCGGAGGGCCATGTCGCGGTTGCACGGAAGTTTGACGTCGTCGAACTTCCAGAGGAGGCCTGTCTCGTACCGCTTCCCGCACTGTTTGGTTTCCTCGGTCAGAAGCTTTAACGCACGTTGGTCTTCGGTCGAAAGCATCTCCTTCGGAGCAGATATGCCAATTGAATCAATGGTAAAAAAGTTCCTTACCGCAAGGTCGAGGGCATCGTCTCCTCCGGATCCGCAGGCGCAAATGTGGTAGCTGTGGTACACGTTGGTGTGCGTACGCTTTCCCGGACACGGACCGAACACGGTCCAGCCAAGACGCGTCTTTGTTGCCACTGGTTCGTTCTCGTAGCCTTCGGCGCTGCGAAGTGGTTGCCCTAGGTGACAGTTGTCGATGCCGATCAGTATCCTGGGCCTCACTTTCTCGTAGGACGCCAAAGGCAGTCCCTTGAGATGCTGGAACCGCTTCGAAAGTTCTGGCACCAGGACACTCTGTTCGGGCAACGCCAGACTGCGCAGGGTATGCACCTTCGGGAGCAGGTAAGATTGGCGCTCTCCCAGTCCCGACAACCTCAAGGAAAGCTGCACCGAATCCTTTTCGTCACGTGTGGTCTCCCCGGTCATTTGTATACACAACGGATTGGGTGTCCCGATAAGACCGAGATCATCCACCAGCTCTCGTTCCACGAACGTCGATGACGATCCGTCGTCGAAAAAGGCGTACGTGTCTACCGTTCCTCCAGGGCCATGTACCGTTACCGGGATGTAGCGGAAGATAACGTTTCCGCCGTCCATCACGTGGGCATTGCAGCTGACATTTGTCCGGGTTGGCGCGGGCTCGACTGCGTCGTCATGTAGTAAGTCGTGGTGTGTGGAGTTGCAACCGTCCTTCTCGCATAGCTTGCGAGACCGGCACTGTCCCGGGTGACGACCTAAGCACCGTCTGCAGAGCTTCCGGTTCTTCACGATCAACCAGCGTCCTTCAACGTCCAGCTGCCCAAATGTGCTGCAATCAGCGAGCTTATGGTTCGGCTGGTTGCACGCAGCGCATAGTGCTTTGCCTTTCTTTTGCGCGTCATGAGGTGTCGGTTCTAGTGTTCCTGCAATAGTGTGCGTGTTAATGCGGCTCACCTGGTTGCGACGGTTGTGTTGTGATGCCTTGTCCTCGTGAAAAACCACCGACAAACTCGACGCCTGTACGAGTCGTTCCAGCCAGTGCTCGAGGTCCGTGAGCGTAGCTTGTGGTAGGTCCAGGCGGTGATCGTTCCAGCGCAGTCGTTCCGTCGGTGGGAGCCTTTCAACGATCTCGTGGAGCAGTGTCGCGTTGCATTGATACTCCCACAAGCCGCACGCCTTCACGGTAGCACACATATTCAAGACTGCTACCCCGAAATCCACCAGCGTCTCGGGTCGGGTTGCGTCCGGTGATGGCATCCTTCGTAGTTTTTGGACGAGGGAGTTCGCTATGACCTCCGGTCGTCCAAACAGCGTCCGGAGCATGTTAATCGCCCCGTCAAGGCACGAGGGCAGCAGCAAGCGGTACCTAACGGCTTCCAATGCCTTGCCCTTCAGCGCCTTTTGAAGCCGCAGGAGGTTCTCTTCCGGAGTGTATCCGCACAATTCCGTTGACCTCGTGTAGCTTGAGATGAAAACCGGCCACTCTTCCGGGTCGCCGGAAAAGGTCGGGAGCTCGCGAGTTAAACCTTGACGAGCCGTCAGCCGACTTGCCGCCAAGGTCGTTTGCTGTGCCCATGTGTCGTGCAACGTGTGTGCCTGCTGAGGTGAAGTGTGGAAATTTGGTGTTCCGTTGGTCCCGGGATGTGCAGTGAAAGGTTGGGCTAGCACTTGTGGCGTCGCCATTGCCGCGTACGTTGCCGCATCCGCCATCGTCGGGTTCGCCATTGCTGGATTTGACGATAGTCCAGCCATCATTTGCGTCGCTGACGGCCCTGCCCTATCGTACGCAAATGCCGGGTCCAACGAAAGACCGGTCATCATACGGCTCGCCGAAGGCCCAGCCGCCGGGAAAGGTGCCGCAGCTCCCTGACCACCATAGGTCGTCGAGCGCCCGGTCATCCTTGTAGCTGCATCTATCGGTCGTACTAGTGTGGGTGCAGACGCCATCGTGCTTTCGGCTGCTGGTGTGCCGGCCATCATGTGCGCGTACGATGCTCCCGGCGTCAGCTGTTCGGCCATTGCCCTCGGCATCAGCTGTGTGTGCGATGCACTTAACGCGTACGGAGCACTAGAAGTGAACGCGGGTGCGGCCGGGACGACGTTGGCCACGCTACCCGTAGCGCGGGGCGCCTGTGCTGATGATGCCGGTGGGCAAAATCTCGCTTGCATTTCGAGACTTTCGGGGTTCCACCCCGCTCCCGACACGATGGACGCCCTTTCCCTCTCGAGGCGTTGCAGCTCGAGAGTAATTTCACGTAGTCGATCGAACTCGATCGCCCTTCGATCGATTCCGGCATCCGTGAGCTGCGCTACGGAACGATCGTTCATCCGCTCGTTCGGTTGGAATATAGTCGAGTTGGCCATGGGTAGCTCGACTATCCGGTCCTCCTGCTGTTCCACCGCCGCTTGCCGCTGTTCAGTGGGTTCGTGTTCGGTCGCTTCCCGCTGTCCGGAGCACGTTTCCAGGATGGGACGGTCACTCAACATTTTTTCACAACCGCGCGCGATTTCTTGGCAAATTTCACTCGCGAAAACGAATTTAAGTTTGCGAAAACGAATTTTGAATTGTTGTAACTACAACTTTCGGATAGTATAAAGGTTCGAGGCGAATAACTATTTTAGACTTAGTCCACTGACTGGTCAAAATTCGGTTTATTCACTCGTTTTCCAGATCCAAAAACCCCCAGTCCCTTTCGGGTTTCCCTTTTATATTGCCTCCCGTGAACCCCTGTGGGCTCCGGTTCAAACTTTTGAACTATTAGTCCCGAGTGTATAGCGTTCCTGGTCTCTTTCCTCACTTCTCACGCTCGCATGCAGCCCTGTCGTTTTGACACTAAATGTTGTTTGGATGTGGTTGAAACTACGTAGAAAGTGCTTCGAAGCACCTTAAACGATGTTTGGATGTGGTAAAACAACGTAGAAAGTGCTTCGAAGCACCCTAAATGATGTTTGGATGTGGTTGAAACTACGTAGAAAGTGCTTCGAAGCACCCTAAATGTTGTTTGGATGTGGTTGAAACTACGTAGAAAGTGCTTCGAAGCACCTTAAACGATGTTTGGATGTGGTTGAAACTACGTAGAAAGTGCTTCGAAGCACCCTAAATGTTGTTTGGATGTGGTTGAAACTACGTAGAAAGTGCTTCGAAGCACCATAAACGTTGTTTGGATGTGGTTGAAACTACGTAGAAAGTGCTTCGAAGCACCCTAAATGTTGTTTGGATGTGGTTGAAACTACGTAGAAAGTGCTTCGAAGCACCATAAACGTTGTTTGGATGTGGTTGAAACTACGTAGAAAGTGCTTCGAAGCACCTTAAACGATGTTTGGATGTGGTTGAAACTACGTAGAAAGTGCTTCGAAGCACCCTAAATGTTGTTTGGATGTGGTTGAAACTACGTAGAAAGTGCTTCGAAGCACCTTAAACGATGTTTGGATGTGGTTGAAACTACGTAGAAAGTGCTTCGAAGCACCATAAACGTTGTTTGGATGTGGTTGAAACTACGTAGAAAGTGCTTCGAAGCACCCTAAATGTTGTTTGGATGTGGTTGAAACTACGTAGAAAGTGCTTCGAAGCACCCTAAATGTTGTTTGGATGTGGTTGAAACTACGTAGAAAGTGCTTCGAAGCACCTTAAACGATGTTTGGATGTGGTAAAACAACGTAGAAAGTGCTTCGAAGCACCCTAAATGATGTTTGGATGTGGTTGAAACTACGTAGAAAGTGCTTCGAAGCACCCTAAATGTTGTTTGGATGTGGTTGAAACTACGTAGAAAGTGCTTCGAAGCACCTTAAACGATGTTTGGATGTGGTTGAAACTACGTAGAAAGTGCTTCGAAGCACCCTAAATGTTGTTTGGATGTGGTTGAAACTACGTAGAAAGTGCTTCGAAGCACCATAAACGTTGTTTGGATGTGGTTGAAACTACGTAGAAAGTGCTTCGAAGCACCCTAAATGATGTTTGGATGTGGTTGAAACTACGTAGAAAGTGCTTCGAAGCACCATAAACGTTGTTTGGATGTGGTTGAAACTACGTAGAAAGTGCTTCGAAGCACCTTAAACGATGTTTGGATGTGGTTGAAACTACGTAGAAAGTGCTTCGAAGCACCCTAAATGTTGTTTGGATGTGGTTGAAACTACGTAGAAAGTGCTTCGAAGCACCATAAACGTTGTTTGGATGTGGTTGAAACTACGTAGAAAGTGCTTCGAAGCACCCTAAATGTTGTTTGGATGTGGTTGAAACTACGTAGAAAGTGCTTCGAAGCACCTTAAACGATGTTTGGATGTGGTTGAAACTACGTAGAAAGTGCTTCGAAGCACCTTAAACGATGTTTGGATGTGGTTGAAACTACGTAGAAAGTGCTTCGAAGCACCATAAACGTTGTTTGGATGTGGTTGAAACTACGTAGAAAGTGCTTCGAAGCACCCTAAATGTTGTTTGGATGTGGTTGAAACTACGTAGAAAGTGCTTCGAAGCACCTTAAACGATGTTTGGATGTGGTTGAAACTACGTAGAAAGTGCTTCGAAGCACCTTAAACGATGTTTGGATGTGGTTGAAACTACGTAGAAAGTGCTTCGAAGCACCCTAAATGTTGTTTGGATGTGGTTGAAACTACGTAGAAAGTGCTTCGAAGCACCTTAAACGATGTTTGGATGTGGTAAAACAACGTAGAAAGTGCTTCGAAGCACCCTAAATGATGTTTGGATGTGGTTGAAACTACGTAGAAAGTGCTTCGAAGCACCCTAAATGTTGTTTGGATGTGGTTGAAACTACGTAGAAAGTGCTTCGAAGCACCTTAAACGATGTTTGGATGTGGTTGAAACTACGTAGAAAGTGCTTCGAAGCACCCTAAATGATGTTTGGATGTGGTTGAAACTACGTAGAAAGTGCTTCGAAGCACCATAAACGTTGTTTGGATGTGGTTGAAACTACGTAGAAAGTGCTTCGAAGCACCCTAAATGTTGTTTGGATGTGGTTGAAACTACGTAGAAAGTGCTTCGAAGCACCATAAACGTTGTTTGGATGTGGTTGAAACTACGTAGAAAGTGCTTCGAAGCACCTTAAACGATGTTTGGATGTGGTTGAAACTACGTAGAAAGTGCTTCGAAGCACCCCAAATGATGTTTGGATGTGGTTGAAACTACGTAGAAAGTGCTTCGAAGCACCTTAAACGATGTTTGGATGTGGTTGAAACTACGTAGAAAGTGCTTCGAA